>NC_069500.1:159468098-159670598 GCF_027579735.1 Bombina bombina
AATTGCAGAACTAGAATCTATGCAAGTGATTGTTCCTCTGTTGGAACAGGGGATGTTATTTTATTCAAGTCAATTCATTGTGCTAAAGGAGGAAGGAACTTCAGACCAGACCAGTGTTGGATCTAAAAGCCCGGAACAGTTTTTTTCAGAGTTCCTACTGTCAAAATGGAAACTATTCAGGCTATTTTGCCTTTTGTTCAGCAAAGTCTGTTTATATCCACAATAGATTGAAAGGATGCTTACCGTCTTGGTCCAATTCACAGGGACCATTATCAGTTTTGAAGGTTTGCCTCTCTAGATGAGCCTTTCCATTTGATCTGGTTACAGCTCCCAGAATATTCTCAAAGGTTCTGGGTACCCTTTTTCTGTAATCAGAATCTCACACCAGCAGACTGTTGTTTTTTCAACATGGTTGGAGAATCAATTTTCCAAAGAGTCATTTGGTTCCTCAGACTAGACTTGTTTTTCTGGGAGTTCAGACAAATTGTTTCCTTGAGTCTCTCTATGAAAGACCAAAAATAGTTTGAAGCTATCAGCTTTTCAAAACCTTCAGTCTTTTCTCACAGTTGCTCTTTGCGTGGGGGTGTTAGGTCTCATGATTACTACATTGGATGCTATCCATTTGTTTGTTTTTACGAGGCCTCTTCAGCTTTGTATACTTCAGCAATGGTGCAGGGATCATATTCCGCTGTCACAATAGATATACCTAGATCATAGAACAAGTCAGTCCCTGTCTTGGTGTCTGCATCTTATGCTTATTATGCAGGGGGCTTCTTTTGCTTGTCTTATTTTGCTGTGATCACTACAGATGCAAGTCTTTAAGGTTTGGGGGCTAGCTGGGGGACTCAGAGGGCACAAGGTATTTGGCTTCCTCGAGAGGCGAGTTTACCAATAGATGTTTTAAAACTCTGTGCTATTTCCAGATCCTTCAGACTTGGCCTTTGTTGAAAATGGAGCCTTATATCCGTTTCCAGACAGACAATGTCACAGCAGTGGCTTATCACAATCATCAGGGATAAACTTTCAGTTCCCTGGCTATGAAAGAGATCTTTCTTGGGCAGAAGCCAATTGTTCTCTAATTTCAGCAGTTCATATTCCAGGAGAGAACTGTGAAGTGTAATTTCTCAGTCTTCTGTCAATCCATCCAGGGGAGTGGTCTCTTCATCAAAATGTTTTTAAACAGATAGTGGATTTTTGGGATCTGATGGCTTCTAAGTTAAACTACAAACTTCCCAGATACTATCGGCTAGATTACGAGTTTTGCGGTATGAGTGAAAAAGCAGCGTTAAGGCTCTTTTTCACTACCGCTGGTATTAAGAGTTTTGCAGGTACAGCTGTACCGCACACTTTTTCTTTTTTGGCCGTAACACAACGTAATTATCGCAGCTTTCAAAAAGTCCTTTTTCAGTGGGACTTCCATAGCGCCGGTATTACAAGTCTGCCTGGGAGGCCAAAAAGTGAGCGGTACAGCCTATACCGCCAAGATCCATACTGTAAACTGAAAGTCAGTAGTTAAGATTTTTATGCTACAAAGCTGTAACATAAAACTCTTAACTAAAGTGCTAAAAAGTACACTAACACTCATAAACTACCTTTTAACCCCTAAACCGAGGCTCTCCCGCATCGCAAACACTAAAACAAAATGATTAACCCCTTATCTGCCGCTCCGGACATCGCTGCCACTAGAATACATATTAACCTCTAAACTGCCGCACACCTGCATCACAAACACTAGTTAAATATTAACCCCATATCTGCCGCCCCTAACATCGCCGCCACCTACCTACATTTATTAACCCCAATCTGCCGTCCCCAACGTCGCCGTCACTGCTATACTAAATTTATTAACCTCTAAACCTAATTCTAACCCTAACACCCCCTAACTTAAATATAATTAAAATAAATCTAAATAAAAATTACTATCATTACCTAAATAATTCCTATTTAAAACTAAATACTTACCTGTAAAATAAACCCTAAGCTAGCTACAATATACATTGTAGCTAGCTTAGGTTTAATTTTTATTTTACAGCTAAGTTTGTATTTATTTTAACTAGGTAGAATAGTTAGTAAATAGTTATTAACTATTTACTAACTACCTAGCTAAAATAAAACCTAACCTGCCTTACACTAACACCTAACCTTACACTACAATTAAATAAATTACATTTATTAAATACAATTACCTAAATTACAGAAAACAAACACTAAATTACACAAAATAAAAAAAGAAATTATCAGATATTTAAACTAATTACACCTAATCTATTAGCCCTATCAAAATAAAAAAAGTCAGCTCTTTTACCTGTAAAAAAATACAACCCCCCCCCCAACATTAAAACCCACCACCCACACAACGAACCCCCCAAATAAAATCCTAACTAAAAAAACCTGAAGCTTCCCATTGCCCTGAAAAGGGCATTTGGATGGGCATTGCCCTTAAAAGGGCATTTAGTTCTTTTTCCGCCCAAAAGCCCTAATTCAAAAATAAAACCCACCCAATAAACCCTTCAAAAAGCCTAACACTAACCCCCGAAGATCCACTTACAGTTTTTGAAGACCCGACATCCATCCTCAACGAAGCCAGCAGAAGTCCTCAACGAAGCGGCAGAAGTCTTCATCCAACCAGGCAAAGGTCTTCATCCAGACGGCATCTTCTATCTTCATCCATCCGGCACGGAGCGGGTCCATCTTCAAGACATCCGGCGTGGAGCATCCTCTTCTTACGACGACTCTTCCAGAATGAAGGTTCCTTTAAATTACGTCATCCAAGATGCCGTCCCTTGAATTCCGATTGGCTGATAGAATTCTATCAGCCAATCGGAATTAAAGGTGAAAAAATTCTATTGGCTGATGCAATCAGCCAATAGGATTGAGCTTCAATCCTATTGGCTGATTGGATCAGCCAATAGCATTGAAGCTCAATCCTATTGACTGATTGCATCAGCCAATAGGATTTTTTCACTTTTAATTCCGATTGGCTGATAAAATTCTATCAGCCAATCGGAATTCAAAGGACGCCATCTTCGATGACGTCACTTAAAGGAACCTTCATTCTTCGTTAGACGTCAAGAGAGGAGGGTGCTCCGCGCCGGATGTCTTGAAGATGGACCTGCTCCGCGCCGGATGTCTTGATAGAAGATGCCGTCTGGATGAAGACTTCTGCCTGGTTGGATGAAGACTTCTGCCGCCTCGTTGAGGACTTCTGCCGGCTTCGTTGAGGATGGATGTCGGGTCTTCAAAAACTGTAAGTGGATCTTCGGGGGTTAGTGTTAGTTTTTTTTAAGGGTTTATTGGGTGTGTTTTATTTTTAGATTAGGACTTTTGGGCGGAAAAAGAGCTAAATGCCCTTTTAATGGCAATGCCCATCCAAATGCCCTTTTCAGGGCAATGGGGAGCTTAGTTTTTTTTTAGTTAGCATTTTATTTGGGGGGGTTGGTTTGTGGGTGGTGGGTTTTACTGTTGGGGGGGTTTGTATTTTTTTACAGGTAAAAGAGCTGATTTCTTTAGGGCAATGCCCCGCAAAAGGCCCTTTTAGGGGCTATTGGTAGTTTACTTTAGGCTAGGGGTTTTTATTTTGGAGGGGCTTTTTTTTTATTTTGATAGGGCTATTAGATTAGGTGTAATTAGTTTAAATATCTGATCATTTCTTTTTTTATTTTGTGTAATTTAGTGTTTGTTTTTTTTGTAATTTAGGTAATTGTATTTAATAAATGTAATTTATTTAATTGAAGTGTTAGTGTAAGGCAGGTTAGGTTATATTTTACAGGTAAATTTGTATTTATTTTAGCTAGGTAGTTAGTAAATAGTTACTAACTATTTACCAACTATTCTACCTAGTTAAAATAAATACAAACTTAGCTGTAAAATAAAAATAAAACCTGAGCTAGCTACAATGTAACTATTAGTGATATTGTAGCTATCTTAGGGTTTATTTTACAAGTAAGTATTTAGTTTTAAATAGGAATTATTTAGGTAATGATATTTATTTTAATTATATTTAAGTTAGGGGGTGTTAGGGTTAGACTTAGTTTTAGGGGGTTAATAAATTTAGTATAGTGGCGGTGACGTTGGGGGTGGCAGATTAGGGGTTAATAAATGTAGGTAGGTGGCGGCGATGTTAGGGGTGGCAGATTAGGGGTTAATAAATGTAGGTAGGTGGCAGCGATGTTAGGGGCGGCAGATTAGGGGTTAATAATATTTAACTAGTGTTTGTGATGCGGGAGTGCAGCGGTTTAGGTTTTTTTTCCTGGCATTCTTGCAGGAATGTTTAGATAAGAACTTACCTGCCAGTAATTTGAAAAGTCATATATCTGCTCTTTCAGTTTTGTTCCACAAGAAGATTGCTAATCTTCCTGACATTCGTGGTTTTGTTCAAGCTTTAACCAATTTCTCCTCTTTGGTATCTACATTTGGTATTGAAAGTTTTGCATGCTCCTTCTTTTGAGCCTAAGCATACAGTTGATATTAAGCTTCTTTTTTGGAAGGTTTTTGTTTCTTTTGGCGATCTCTTCTGCTAAAAGAGTTTCTTAGTTGTCTTCACTTTCATGTGATCCTCCATCTTATTTTTCATAAGGATAATGCAGTTTAAAGGACTAAATTTGACTTTTTACTTAAGGTTGTGTCTTTGGATAATATAAGTTGAGAAATTGTTGTCCCTTCTTTATGTTCTAATCCTAAGAGTTATTCAGAGAGACTTCTTCATAACTTGGATGTTGTAAGATCCTTTAAGTACTATATAGATGCATGCTACAACGGATTTCAGACAAACTTCTAGTTGGTTCACTTTTCTGGTTCCATGAAAGGGCAGAAAGCTTGAATAATCAGCAGGCTTACTTAGAAGTGGGACAGCCTTCCCGTAAATAGATTTACTGCTCATTCTACCAGATCAGTTGGCACTTCTAAGGCTTTTAAGAATGAGGCTTCTGTTGACCAATTTGCAAGGCCGTTACTTGGTCTTCTTTGCATACTTTTAAATTCTCCCATTTTTATGTTTTTGCTTCTTCTGTGGCAGCCTTTTTGTTGGAAAGTTTAATGGATTTAGTTTTAAAGTGAAAAAAATATTTCCTAAATTCCGCCCTTTGTTTCTCATTACTTGTGGGCTCCACTGCTTGGGTATTAGTTCCCAGGAGTAACGGGATAATGGACTCTCACCACCTGTATCAGAGAAAACATGAATGTATGCTTACCTGATAAATTTATTTTATGGGTGCAAGAGTCCACTACACCCCACCCTATTTTTTTGGTGTTGGTTTATTTTTGTGCACATCCTTTTTTCTTTTTTTTCTTTTTTTTTTCCAGTTCCTAATATTTTGCTCTTATTTATTTTCTTACCTACTAGTTTACCAATGAGGTGGGAGAGGTTTCATACAGCTCTTGGGGTTTGGGAATCTTTATGGCCTCCTAGTGGCAGGGAAGAGTAATTACCAGGAGTAATGAATTGTGGACTCTCACCTCCATGAAAGAAATTAATTTATCAGGTAAGCATAAATACTTTCATTCCATAAGGTAGGGAGAGTCCACAACTTCATTCCTTACTGTTGGGAAATACAACACATGGCCACCAGGAGGAGGCAAAGACACCCCAGCCAAAGGCTTAAATATCACTCCCACTTCCCCTATTCCCCAGTTATTCTTTGCCTTTCGTCACTATAGGAAGTGGCAGAGAAGTGTCAGAAGATTTGGATAGTCCTGTAATGGGTTTGTTCCCTTCAAGAAAGGACTGGAGTTTTAAGTAATCATGTCAACCTCTCAGTGAGAGTATTGATGAAAGTTAGAGTCCGGAGATGCAGGGAAAGTTTTTCAGCTCCTGAGTAATCAGTGTTGACGAGTTTCACTGCTTGCTGTTAAACACTCAAGTCCATGTCAGAAGCGTTGCTGCAAGACTGTCACACTTGAGAGGCTGTGCCTGTTCCATAGCATTGATCCTGGAGGGTAAGACGGTTTTATATTTACACTTTTTCTATACAGGGTCACAGTGTTGCTCCTTTATGCCTCAATAGGATCAAGGGTTAATATATCCTTAAGGGAGATTATCTGAACAGCTAGGGGTTATTTTTAATTGCTTTAATGTGAGAGTTTTTGGGCTCATAGACTGTGCTTTTGGCTTGGAACAAACAGGTTTCACTTTTGTTTTTGAGTGTTGCGTAGCTCATAATAGCTTTGCACCTTTTCTCATAGCAGGGAAAGTCCTGTCCTGCGCACCACGTGACCGGGTGCGGTCTTCATTTTCCTTCGATCCTGCTGCGGACATCACTCCTAAGGAGATCGTTTTCACTGTTAGCTGTCTGGGTCTAGGAGGTGATGAGTGCCCCAGGTATTGGGATTATAAAGGTGCCTTTTTTATTGAATCAAAGCGTTTACTTTTTGTCTGTCCATCTGTAAATATATCTTAGCTATGGAGGGGAGGACTCTGATACTACATTAGAAGGCTCCTTCTGTACTGATTAATAATGCCTGTTTATATTGTGAGGAGGCTGTGGTTTTCCCGCCTGCTCAATTTGGTTCCATTTACCTAAGCACTGTTCTAAAGTCTAAGAAGGGAGACAAGCCTGCTAATACTCATAGCGCTATTAGCCCCTCTGGGCCGTCTACCTCTCAGGAATCTGTATCCTGAGAGATTACTACCCTTTCTACACTACCCGCTGCACATGCAGTTCCCCACGGCTCAACTAATCCTCCATCTGGAGGGGGCTTTTTCCCGGCGGACTTTAACTCGCAGTTACAATCGGCGGTGTCTGCGGCCCTGAGTGCCTTACCTCGCTCTAGCAAACGTAAGAGAAAGGTTAAACATAGTTCTCCTGACCTAGAGTCATCTAAATATTTGTCAGATTTAGCTACTTATGTCCCAGCTATCCGAGGATGAGTTAACCTCTGTAGCTTCAGTGGGTGAACTTTCTGAGTCGGAGACTTCATTTTGTAAACCTCCTTCAGCGGAGGAACCCTCCTTTATTTTTAAAATTGAGCATCTGCGTTTTTTATTAAAGGAGATTCTGTATACGCTAGAGGTTCCAGAGGCTACACTTCCTAAAGAACCTGATTCCTAAATTAGACAGGGTTTATGAAGACAGGAAGATTCCTCTGACTTTTCCTGTGTCAGTTAAGATGGCGAACATTATTGGTAACGAATGGGAAAGAATAGGAACTTATTTTTCCCCCTCGTCTACTTTTTAAAAAATTATTCCCGGTCCCTGACTCTGAATTAGATTTGTTGGGCTCTTTCTACGCTGGTTAAGCGTACTACTATCCCTCTGGAGGATAGCTCTTCTTTTAGAGAGACTATGGATAAGAAAATGGAAACCTTTTTGAGAAAGATGTTTCAACATACTGGGTTTTTATTACAACCGGCGGAAGCTGGAGCAGCTACCTACTGGTGCGGCACTCTGTCAGAACTCATTGAGGTGGAGACTCCTCTCAAGGATGATCAGGACAGAATTAAGGCTCTAAAAAGTGCTAACTCCTTCATCTGTGACGCGAATATGCAGATTATTCGCAAAAATGCAAAGGCTTCTGGCTTTGCGATCCTAACCCACCAGGCTCTCTAGTTGAAGTCTTGGTCTGTCCTACCGCAGGATAAGAACAATAGGCCTAAGGGAAATTGTCTAATTTCTCTTGTAAGGTGTATCCAGTCCACGGATCATCCATTACTTGTGGGATATTCTCATTCCCAATAGGAAGTTGCAAGAGGAAACCCACAGCAGAGCTGCAATATAGCTCCTCCCCTAACTGTCATAGCCAGTCATTCTCTTGCAACTCTCAACAAGCAAGGAGGTCGTAAGAGAGAGTGGTTAAATATAGCTAGTTTATTTTCTTCAATCAAAAGTTTGTTATTTTTAAATAGTACCGGAGTTGTGCTATTTTATCTCAGGCAGTAAATAGAAGAAGAATCTGCCTGAGGTTTCTATGATCTTAGCAGGTTGTAACTAAGATCCATTGCTGTTCTCACATATGTCTGAGGGGATTACACAGATGAGGTAAAACTTCAGCGAGAGAATGGCGTGCAGTTTATTCTGCTATCAGGTATGTGCAGTTATATTTTTTTCTAGAGATGGAAAACACTAGAAAATGCTGCTGATACCGGATTAATGTAAATTAAGCCTGAATACAGTGATTTAATAACGACTGGTATCATGCTTACTCCCAGGGGTAATACCCTTATGATATTGCAATATAAAACGTTTGCTGGCATGTTTAATCGTTTTTATATATGCTTTGGTGATAACTTTATTGGGGCCTAGATTTTTCCACATGGCTGGCTTAAATTTTGCCTAGAAACAGTTTCCTGAGGCTTTCCACTGTTGTTATATGAGTGGGAGGGGCCTATTTTAACGTTTTTTTTTGTGCAGTTAAAATTACAAACTAAGACATCCAGATTCCCTCAAAGGCCCTCTGAATGCTATAGGACATCTCTAAAGGGCCCAAAGGCTTTCCAAAGTCGTTTATTGGGGAAGGTAGGGCTATAGCTTGCTGTGGCAGTTGGTTGTGACTGTTAAAAAACGTCTATTTCTCCTGTTAAGTGTAGTCAGTCCACGGGTCATCCATTACTTATGGGATTATATCTCCTCCCTAACAGGAAGTGCAAGAGGATCACCCAAGCAGAGCTGCTATATAGCTCCTCCCCTCTACGTCATACCCAGTCATTCTCTTGCACCTAACTAATAGATAGGACGTGTGAGAGGACTGTGGTTGTTATACTTAGTTTTTATTTCTTCAATCAAAAGTTTGTTATTTTAAACAGCACCGGAGTGTGTTGTTCTTTCTCAGGCAGCATTAGAAGAAGAATCTACCTGAGTTTGTGTATGATCTTAGCGGTCGTAACTAAGATCCATTTGCTGTTCTCGGCCATTCTGAGGAGTGAGGTAACTTCAGAACAGGGGACAGCGGGCAGGGTTCACCTGCAAGGAGGTATGTTGCAGTATATTATTTTCTAAGGAATGGAATTGACTGAGAAAATACTGCTGATACCGATGTAATGTAAGTGCAGCCTTAAATGCAGTAGTAGTGACTGGTATCAGGCTGATATGTATGTATGTTTACACTGAGGTATTTCTAGGGAATGGAACTTCACTAAGAAAATACTGTATACATTTAACTTATATTTGAGCCTCCACTGCAGTGAAAGCGACTAGCAGCAGGCTTTTTAATAACATTTCATAATTTTATATTTAAAACGTTTACTGGCATGTTAATCGTTTTTCTCTGAGGTACTTGGTGATAAAACTTTATGGGCATTATTTTTCCACATGGCTGTCGTTTGTTTATGAATAAAATCAGTTTACTGAGCTTCCCCACTGTTGTATTATGAGTGGGAGGGGCCTATTTTGGCGCTTTATTGCGCAGTAAAAATTCAGTCACAGTCTTCCTATTTCTTCCTCCATGATCCAGGACGTCTCTACAGAGCCCAGGGGTCTCCAAAACTAGTTTTGAGGGAGGTAATCACTCACAGCAGACCTGTGAGACTGTGCTTTGACTGTGATAAAAACGCTTATATTAAATTGTTATCCGTTTTTGGGTACTAAGGGGTTAATCATCCATTTTCTGGTGGGTGCAATCCTTTGCTAACTTAATGCATTTACTGTGAAAATTTGGTTGCTATAACTAATTTGGTTCATTGTTATTTCAACTGTGACAGTTTTGTGTGCTTCTTAAAGGCACAGTAACGTTTTTTATATTGCTTGTAAATTTATTTGAAAAGTATTTTCCAAGCTTGCTAGTCTAATTGCTAGTTTGTTTAAACATGTCTGACACAGAGGAATCTCTTTGTGCAATATGTTTAAAGGCCAATGTGGAGCCCAATAGAAATTTGTGTACTAATTGCATTGATGCTACTTTAAATAAAAGCCAATCTGTACATGTAAAGAAAATTTCACCAGACAACGAGGGGGAAGTTATGCCGACTAACTCTCCTCACGTGTCAGTACCTTCGTCTCCCGCTCAGGAGGTGCGTGATATTGTGGCGCCAAGTACATCAGGGCGGCCCTTACAAATCACTTTGCAAGACATGGCTAATGTTATGACTGAAGTATTATCTAAATTGCCAGAATTTAGGGGTAAACGCGACCACTTTGGGGTGAGAACAGTGCGCTGATAATAATAGAACCATGTCTGATACTGCGTCACAATTTGCAGAACATGAGGACGGAGAGCTTCATTTTGTGGGTGCTGGATCTGATCCAAGTAAACTGGACTCAGACATTTCAAATTTTAAATTTAAGCTTGAGAACCTCCGTGTATTACTAGGGGAGGTATTAGCGGCTCTGAATGATTGTAACACGGTTGCAATTCCAGAGAAAATATGTAGGCTGGATAAATATTTTGCGGTACCGACGTGTACTGACGTTTTTCCTATACCTAAAAGGCTTACAGAAATTGTTAACAAGGAGTGGGATAGACCCGGTGTGCCTTTTTCACCCCCTCCTATATTTAGAAAAATGTTTCCAATAGACGCCACCACACGGGACTTATGGCAGACGGTCCCTAAGGTGGAGGGAGCAGTTAATACTCTGGCTAAGCGCACCACTATCCCAGTGGAGGATAGCTGTGCTTTTTCAGATCCAATGGATAAAAAGTTAGAGGGTTACCTTAAGAAAATGTTTGTTCAACAAGGTTTTATATTACAACCCCTTGCATGCATTGCGCCTGTCACGGCTGCGGCGGCATTCTGGTTTGAGTCTCTGGAAGAGACCATTAGCTCAGCTCCGTTGGATGAGATTATAGACAAGCTTAGAGTCCTTAAGCTAGCTAATTCATTTATTTCTGATGCCGTAGTACACTTAACTAAGCTTACGGCTAAGAACTCCGGATTCGCCATTCAAGCGCGCAGAGCGCTGTGGCTTAAATCCTGGTCAGCCGATGTGACTTCTAAATCTAAATTGCTTAACATACCTTTCAAAGGGCAAACATTATTCGGGCCCGGTTTGAAAGAAATTATCGCTGACATTACTGGAGGTAAGGGCCATGCCCTGCCTCAAGACAGAGCCAAAACAAGGGCTAAACAGTCTAATTTCTCCAACATAGGTGTGTCCGGTCCACGGCGTCATCCTTACTTGTGGGATATTCTCTTCCCCAACAGGAAATGGCAAAGAGCCCAGCAAAGCTGGTCACATGATCCCTCCTAGGCTCCGCCTACCCCAGTCATTCTCTTTGCCGTTGCACAGGCAACATCTCCACGGAGATGGCTAAGAGTTTTTTGGTGTTTAAATGTAGTTTTTATTCTTCAATCAAGTGTTTGTTATTTTAAAATAGTGCTGGTATGTACTATTTACTCTGAAACAGAAAAGAGAAGAAGATTTCTGTTTGTAAGAGGAAGATGATTTTAGCAAACGTTACTAAAATCGATTGCTGTTTCCACACAGGACTGTTGAGATGAAGTAACTTCAGTTGGGGGAAGCAGTTGGCAGACTTTTCTGCCTGAGGTATGACTGGCCACATTTCTAACAAGACTTTGTAATGCTGGAAGGCTGTCATTTTCCCTATGGGGACCGGTAAGCCATTTTCTTAGATTAAGCAAAAGAATAAAAGGCTTTATAAGGGCTTAAAAAACTGGTAGACATTTTTCTGGGCTAAAACGATTACTTTGCTAAGCATATTTGACGGATTATAACTCTTTATAGTTATTATAATCTTGGGGATTGTTGTTAAAAAACGGCAGGCACTGTATGGACACCTTTTTCAGATGGGGGCCTTCTCTAGTCATAGGCAGAGCCTCATTTTCGCGCCACTAATGCGCAGTTGTTTTTGGAAGGCAAGGCATGCAGATGCATGTGTGAGGAGCTAAGAACCACTGAAAAAGCTTATAGAAGGCGTCATTTGGTATCGTATTCCCCCCTGGGCTTGGTTGGGTCTCAGCAAAGCAGATACCTGGGACTGTATAGGGGTTAAATGTAAAAACGGCTCCGGTTCTGTTATTTTAAGGGTTAAAGCTTTCAAATTTGGTGTGCAATACTTTTAAGGCTTTAAGACACTGTGGTGAAATTTTGGTGAATTTTGAACAATTGCTTCATGCTTTTTCGCATATTCAGTAATAAAGTGTGTTCTGTTTAAAATTTAAAGTGACAGTAACGGTTTTATTTTAAAACGTTTTTTGTGCTTTGTTGACAAGTTTAAGCCTGTTTAACATGTCTGAACCATCAGATAAGCGATGTTCTATATGTATGAAAGCCAATGTGTCTCCCCATTTAAATATATGTGATAATTGTGACATAGTGTCCAAACAAAGTAGGGACAATGATGCCACAGATAATAATAGTGCCCAAGATGATTCTTCAGATGAGGGGAGTAAGCATGGTACTGCATCACCCCCTTCTGTGTCTACACCAGTTTTGCCCACACAAGAGGCCCCTAGTACATCTAGTGCGCCAATACTTATTACTATGCAACAATTAACGGCTGTTATGGATAATTCTATTGCAAATATTTTATCTAAAATGCCTACTTATCAAAGAAAGCGCGATTGCTCTGTTTTAAACACTGAAGAGCAAGAGGACGCTGATGATAACGTTTCTGACATACCCTCACATCAATCTGAAGGGGCCAGGAGGGAGGTTTTGTCTGAGGGAGAAATTTCAGATTCAGGAAAAATTTCTCAACAAGCTGAACCTGATGTTGTAACATTTAAATTTAAATTAGAACATCTCCGCGCACTGCTTAAGGAGGTATTATCTACTCTGGATGATTGTGACAATTTGGTCATTCCAGAGAAATTATGTAAGATGGACAAGTTCCTAGAGGTTCCGGTGCCCCCCAATGTTTTTCCTATACCCAAGCGGGTGGCGGACATAGTAAATAAGGAATGGGAAAGGCCCGGCATACCTTTTGTTCCTCCCCCTATATTTAAGAAATTATTTCCTATAGTCGACCCCAGAAAGGACTTATGGCAGACAGTCCCTAAGGTCGAGGGGGCGGTCTCTACTCTAAACAAACGCACTACTATTCCCATAGAAGATAGTTGTGCTTTCAAAGATCCTATGGATAAAAAATTAGAGGGTTTGCTTAAAAAGATGTTTGTTCAGCAAGGTTACCTTCTACAACCAATTTCATGCATTGTTCCTGTCACTACGGCAGCGTGTTTCTGGTTCAAAGAACTAGAAAAGTTGCTCAATAAAGAATCTTCGTATGAGGAGGTTATGGACAGAGTTCAAGCACTTAAATTGGCTAACTCTTTTATTCTAGATGCCGCTTTGCAATTAGCTAGATTAGCGGCGAAAAATTCAGGGTTTGCTATCGTGGCGCGCAGAGCGCTCTGGCTAAAGTCTTGGTCAGCGGATGTGTCTTCCAAGACAAAATTGCTTAACATCCCTTTCAAGGGCAAAACACTGTTTGGTCCTGATTTGAAAGAGATTATTTCAGACATCACCGGGGGAAAGGGCCACGCCCTTCCTCAGGATAGGTCTTTTAAGGCTAGAAATAAGCCTAATTTTCGTCCCTTTCGCAGAAACGGACCAGCCTCTACTTCTACATCCTCTAAGCAAGAGGGTAATACTTCTCAACCCAAACCAGCCTGGAGACCGATGCAAGGCTGGAACAAGGGTAAGCAGGCCAAGAAGCCTGCCACTGCTACCAAAACAGCATGAAGGGATGGCCCCCGATCCGGGACCGGATCTGGTGGGGGGCAGACTTTCTCTCTTTGCTCAGGCTTGGGCAAGAGATGTTCAGGATCCTTGGGCACTAGAAATAGTTTCTCAAGGTTATCTCCTGGAATTCAAGGAACTACCCCCAAGGGGAAGGTTCCACAGGTCTCAATTATCTTCAAACCAAATAAAAAGACAGGCATTCTTACATTGTGTAGAAGACCTGTTAAAGATGGGAGTAATTCATCCAGTTCCAATAGGAGAACAAGGGATGGGGTTTTACTCCAACCTGTTCATAGTTCCCAAAAAAGAGGGAACATTCAGACCAATTCTAGATCTCAAGATCCTAAACAAATTTCTCAGGGTTCCATCATTCAAAATGGAAACCATTCGAACGATCCTTCCTACCATCCAGGAAGGTCAATTTATGACCACGGTGGATTTAAAGGATGCGTACCTACATATTCCTATCCACAAGGAACATCATCAGTTCCTAAGGTTCGCTTTTCTGGACAAGCATTACCAGTTTGTGGCACTTCCATTCGGATTAGCCACTGCTCCGAGAATTTTCACAAAGGTACTAGGGTCCCTTCTAGCGGTTCTAGGAACAAGGGGCATTGCAGTAGTACCGTACTTGGACGACATCCTGATTCAAGCGTCGTCTCTGTCAAAAGCAAAGGCTCATACGGACATCGTCCTAGCCTTTCTCAGATCTCACGGATGGAAAGTGAACATAGAAAAAAGTTCTCTTTCCCCGTCAACAAGAGTTCCCTTCTTGGGAACAATAATAGACTCCTTAGAAATGAGGATTTTTCTGACAGAGGTCAGAAAATCAAAACTTCTAAGCTCTTGTCAAGTTCTTCATTCTGTTCTTCGTCCTTCCATAGCGCAGTGCATGGAAGTAATAGGATTGATGGTTGCAGCAATGGACATAGTTCCTTTTGCACGAATTCATCTAAGACCATTACAACTGTGCATGCTCAGACAGTGGAATGGGGATTATACAGACTTGTCTCAGACAATTCAAGTAGATCAAAGGACCAGAGATTCACTCCGTTGGTGGCTAATCCTGGACAACCTGTCACAGGGAATGAGCTTCCGCAGACCAGAGTGGGTCATTGTCACGACCGACGCCAGTCTGGTGGGCTGGGGCGCGGTCTGGGAACCCCTGAAAGCTCAGGGTCTATGGTCTCGGGAAGAATCTCTTCTCCCGATAAACATTCTGGAACTGAGAGCGATATTCAATGCTCTCAAAGCTTGGCCTCATCTAGCAAAGGCCAAATTCATAAGGTTTCAATCAGACAACATGACGACAGTTGCATATATCAACCATCAGGGGGGAACAAGGAGTTCCCTGGCGATGGAGGAAGTGACCAAGATAATTCAATGGGCGGAGGATCACTCCTGCCACTTGTCTGCAATCCACATCCCAGGAGTGGAAAATTGGGAAGCGGATTTTCTGAGTCGTCAGACATTCCATCCGGGGGAGTGGGAACTCCACCCGGAAATCTTTGCCCAAATAACTCAATTATGGGGCATTCCAGACATGGATCTGATGGCCTCTCGTCAGAACTTCAAGGTTCCTTGTTACAGATCCAGGGATCCCAAGGCGACTCTAGTAGATGCACTAGTAGCACCTTGGACCTTCAACCTAGCTTATGTATTCCCACCGTTTCCTCTCATTCCCAGGCTGGTAGCCAGGATCAACCAGGAGAGGGCTTCGGTGATCTTGATAGCTCCTGCGTGGCCACGCAGGACTTGGTATGCAGACCTGGTGAATATGTCATCGGCTCCACCATGGAAGCTACCTTTGAGACAGGACCTTCTTGTTCAAGGTCCATTCGAACATCCGAATCTGGTTTCCCTCCAACTGACTGCTTGGAGATTGAACGCTTGATTTTATCAAAGCGTGGGTTTTCAGATTCTGTAATAGATACTCTGATTCAGGCTAGAAAGCCTGTAACTAGAAAAATTTACCATAAGATATGGAAAAAATATATCTGTTGGTGTGAATCTAAAGGATTCCCATGGAACAAGATAAAAATTCCTAAGATTCTATCCTTTCTACAAGAAGGTTTGGAGAAAGGATTATCTGCAAGTTCTCTGAAGGGACAGATCTCTGCTTTATCTGTTTTACTTCACAAAAGGCTGGCAGCTGTGCCAGACGTTCAAGCGTTTGTTCAGGCTCTGGTTAGAATCAAGCCTGTTTACAGACCTTTGACTCCTCCCTGGAGTCTTAATCTAGTTCTTTCAGTTCTTCAAGGGGTTCCGTTTGAACCCTTACATTCCGTAGATATTAAGTTATTATCTTGGAAAGTTTTGTTTTTGGTTGCAATTTCTTCTGCTAGAAGAGTTTCTGAGTTATCTGCTCTGCAGTGTTCTCCGCCCTATCTGGTGTTCCATGCAGATAAGGTGGTTTTGCGTACTAAGCCTGGTTTTCTTCCGAAAGTTGTTTCCAACAAGAATATTAACCAGGAGATAGTTGTACCTTCTTTGTGTCCGAATCCAGTTTCAAAGAAGGAACGTTTGTTACACAATTTGGACGTAGTCCGTGCTCTAAAGTTCTATTTAGAGGCCACTAAAGATTTCAGACAAACATCTTCTTTGTTTGTTGTTTATTCTGGTAAAAGGAGAGGTCAAAAAGCAACTTCTACCTCTCTTTCTTTTTGGCTTAAAAGCATTATCCGATTGGCTTATGAGACTGCCGGACGGCAGCCTCCTGAAAGTATCACAGCTCATTCCACTAGGGCTGTGGCTTCCACATGGGCCTTCAAGAACGAGGCTTCTGTTGACCAGATATGTAAGGCAGCGACTTGGTCTTCACTGCACACTTTTGCCAAATTTTACAAATTTGATACTTTTGCTTCTTCAGAGGCTATTTCTCCAACATAGGTGTGTCCGGTCCACGGCGTCATCCTTACTTGTGGGATATTCTCTTCCCCAACAGGAAATGGCAAAGAGCCCAGCAAAGCTGGTCACATGATCCCTCCTAGGCTCCGCCTACCCCAGTCATTCTCTTTGCCGTTGTACAGGCAACATCTCCACGGAGATGGCTTAGAGTTTTTTAGTGTTTAACTGTAGTTTTTATTATTCAATCAAGAGTTTGTTATTTTGAAATAGTGCTGGTATGTACTATTTACTCAGAAACAGAAAAGAGATGAAGATTTCTGTTTGTATGAGGAAAATGATTTTACTGTTGAGAGCAATTAACTTCAGTTGGGGGAACAGTGTGCAGTCTCTTGCTGCTTGAGGTATGACACACAAGGAACATCATCGGTTCCTAAGGTTCGCATTCCTGGACAAACATTACCAGTTCGTGGCGCTTCCTTTCGGATTAGCCACTGCTCCAAGGATTTTCACAAAGGTACTAGGGTCCCTTCTAGCTGTGCTAAGACCAAGGGGCATTGCTGTAGTACCTTACTTGGACGACATTTTGATTCAAGCGTCGTCCCTTCCTCAAGCAAAGGCTCACACGGACATCGTCCTGGCCTTTCTCAGATCTCACGGATGGAAAGTGAACGTGGAAAAGAGTTCTCTATCCCCGTCAACAAGGGTTCCCTTCTTGGGAACAATTATAGACTCCTTAGAAATGAGGATTTTTCTAACAGAGGCCAGAAAAACAAAACTTCTAGACTCTTGTCGGATACTTCATTCCGTTCCTCTTCCTTCCATAGCTCAGTGCATGGAAGTGATCGGGTTGATGGTAGCGGCAATGGACATAGTTCCTTTTGCGCGCATTCATCCAAGACCATTACAACTGTGCATGCTCAGTCAGTGGAATGGGGACTATACAGACTTGTCTCCGAAGATACAAGTAAATCAGAGGACCAGAGACTCACTCCGTTGGTGGCTGTCCCTGGACAACCTGTCACAAGGGATGACATTCCGCAGACCAGAGTGGGTCATTGTCACGACCGACGCCAGTCTGATGGGCTGGGGCGCGGTCTGGGGATCCCTGAAAGCTCAGGGTCTTTGGTCTCGGGAAGAATCTCTTCTACCGATAAATATTCTGGAACTGAGAGCGATATTCAATGCTCTCAAGGCTTGGCCTCAGCTAGCGAGGGCCAAGTTCATACGGTTTCAATCAGACAACATGACAACTGTTGCGTACATCAACCATCAGGGGGGAACAAGGAGTTCCCTAGCGATGGAAGAAGTGACCAAAATCATTCTATGGGCGGAGTCTCACTCCTGCCACCTGTCTGCTATCCACATCCCAGGAGTGGAAAATTGGGAAGCGGATTTTCTGAGTCGTCAGACATTGCATCCGGGGGAGTGGGAACTCCATCCGGAAATCTTTGCCCAAGTCACTCAGCTGTGGGGCATTCCAGACATGGATCTGATGGCCTCTCGTCAGAACTTCAAAGTTCCTTGCTACGGGTCCAGATCCAGGGATCCCAAGGCGGCTCTAGTGGATGCACTAGTAGCACCTTGGACCTTCAAACTAGCTTATGTGTTCCCGCCCTTTCCTCTCATCCCCAGGCTGGTAGCCAGGATCAATCAGGAGAGGGCGTCGGTGATCTTGATAGCTCCTGCGTGGCCACGCAGGACTTGGTATGCAGATCTGGTGAATATGTCATCGGCTCCACCTTGGAAGCTACCTTTGAGACGAGACCTTCTTGTTCAGGGTCCGTTCGAACATCCGAATCTGGTTTCACTCCAGCTGACTGCTTGGAGATTGAACGCTTGATTTTATCGAAGCGAGGGTTCTCAGATTCTGTTATCGATACTCTTGTTCAGGCCAGAAAGCCTGTAACTAGAAAGATTTACCACAAAATTTGGAAAAAATATATCTGTTGGTGTGAATCTAAAGGATTCCCTTGGGACAAGGTTAAGATTCCTAGGATCCTATCCTTCCTTCAAGAAGGATTAGAAAAAGGATTATCTGCAAGTTCCCTGAAGGGACAGATTTCTGCCTTGTCGGTGTTACTTCACAAAAAACTGGCTGCTGTGCCAGATGTTCAAGCTTTTGTTCAGGCTCTGGTTAGAATTAAGCCTGTTTACAAACCTTTGACTCCTCCTTGGAGTCTCAATTTAGTTCTTTCAGTTCTTCAGGGGGTTCCGTTTGAACCCTTGCATTCCGTTGATATTAAATTATTATCTTGGAAAGTTTTGTTTTTAGTTGCAATTTCTTCTGCCAGAAGAGTTTCAGAATTATCTGCTCTGCAGTGTTCTCCTCCTTATCTGGTGTTCCATGCAGATAAGGTGGTTTTACGTACTAAACCTGGTTTTCTTCCAAAAGTTGTTTCTAACAAAAACATTAACCAGGAGATTATCGTACCTTCTCTGTGTCCGAAACCAGTTTCAAAGAAGGAACGTTTGTTGCACAATTTGGATGTTGTTCGCGCTCTAAAATTCTATTTAGATGCTACAAAGGATTTTAGACAAACATCTTCCTTGTTTGTTGTTTATTCCGGTAAAAGGAGAGGTCAAAAAGCAACTTCTACCTCTCTCTCTTTTTGGATTAAAAGCATCATCAGATTGGCTTACGAGACTGCCGGACGGCAGCCTCCCGAAAGAATCACAGCTCATTCCACTAGGGCTGTGGCTTCCACATGGGCCTTCAAGAACGAGGCTTCTGTTGATCAGATATGTAGGGCAGCGACTTGGTCTTCACTGCACACTTTTACCAAATTTTACAAGTTTGATACTTTTGCTTCTTCTGAGGCTATTTTTGGGAGAAAGGTTTTGCAAGCCGTGGTGCCTTCCATTTAGGTGACCTGATTTGCTCCCTCCCTTCATCCGTGTCCTAAAGCTTTGGTATTGGTTCCCACAAGTAAGGATGACGCCGTGGACCGGACACACCTATGTTGGAGAAAACAGAATTTATGTTTACCTGATAAATTACTTTCTCCAACGGTGTGTCCGGTCCACGGCCCGCCCTGGTTTTTTAATCAGGTCTGATAATTTATTTTCTTTAACTACAGTCACCACGGTACCATATGGTTTCTCCTATGCAAATATTCCTCCTTAACGTCGGTCGAATGACTGGGGTAGGCGGAGCCTAGGAGGGATCATGTGACCAGCTTTGCTGGGCTCTTTGCCATTTCCTGTTGGGGAAGAGAATATCCCACAAGTAAGGATGACGCCGTGGACCGGACACACCGTTGGAGAAAGTAATTTATCAGGTAAACATAAATTCTGTTTTTTGGGAGAAAGGTTTTGCAAGCCGTGGTGCCTTCCATTTAGGTGACCTGATTTGCTCCCTCCCTTCATCCGTGTCCTAAAGCTTTGGTATTGGTTCCCACAAGTAAGGATGACGCCGTGGACCGGACACACCTATGTTGGAGAAAACAGAATTTATGCTTACCTGATAAATTACTTTCTCCAACGGTGTGTCCGGTCCACGGCCCGCCCTGGTTTTTTTAATCAGGTCTGATGAATTATTTTCTCTAACTACAGTCACCACGGTATCATATGATTTCTCCTATGCATATTTCCTCCTGTACGTCGGTCGAATGACTGGGGTAGGCGGAGCCTAGGAGGGATCATGTGACCAGCTTTGCTGGGCTCTTTGCCATTTCCTGTTGGGGAAGAGAATATCCCACAAGTAAGGATGACGCCGTGGACCGGACACACCGTTGGAGAAAGTAATTTATCAGGTAAGCATAAATTCTGTTTTTCGTGCCTTTCGTAACTTCAAGGCAGGAGCAGCATCAACTTCCTCCGCTCCAAAACAGGAAGGAACTGTTGCTCGCTACAGACAGGGCTGGAAACCTAACCAGTCCTGGAACAAGGGCAAGCAGGCCAGAAAGCCTGCTGCCGCCCCTAAGACAGCATGAAGTGAGGGCCCCCGATCCACAAACGGATCTAGTGGGGGGCAGACTTTCTCTCTTCGCCCAGGCTTGGGCAAGAGATGTCCAGGATCCCTGGGCGTTAGAGATCATATCTCAGGGATATCTTCTGGACTTCAAAGCTTCTCCTCCAAAAGGGAGATTTCATCTTTCAAGGTTGTCAGCAAACCAGATAAAGAAAGAGGCGTTTCTACGCTGTGTACAAGACCTTTTAATAATGGGAGTGATCCACCCAGTTCCGCGGTCGGAACAAGGACAAGGGTTTTACTCAAATCTGTTTGTGGTTCCCAAAAAAGAGGGAACCTTCAGACCAATCTTGGACTTAAAGATCCTAAACAAATTCCTAAGAGTTCCATCGTTCAAAATGGAAACTATTCGGACAATCTTACCTATGATCCAAAAGGGTCAGTACATGACCACAGTGGATTTAAAGGATGCCTACCTTCACATACCGATTCGCAAAGATCATTATCGGTACCTAAGGTTTGCCTTCCTAAACAGGCATTACCAGTTTGTAGCTCTTCCCTTCGGGTTAGCTACAGCTCCAAGAATCTTTACAAAGGTTCTGGGCTCTCTTCTGGCGGTACTAAGACCGCGAGGAATATCGGTAGCTCCGTACCTAGACGACATTCTGATACAAGCGTCAAGTTTCCAAACTGCCAAGTCTCATACAGAGTTAGTTCTGGCATTTCTAAGGTCGCATGGGTGGAAGGTGAACGTAGAAAAGAGTTCTCTATTGCCACTCACAAGAGTTCCCTTCTTGGGGACTCTTATAGATTCTGTAGAAGTGAAAATTTACCTGACAGAGGACAGGTTATCAAAACTTCTAAATGCTTGCCGTGTCCTTCATTCCATTCAACACCTGTCACTGGCTCAATGCATGGAGGTAATCGGCTTAATGGTAGCGGCAATGGACATAGTACCTTTTGCACGCCTGCATCTCAGACCGCTGCAATTGTGCATGCTAAGTCAGTGGAATGGGGATTACTCAGATTTGTCCCCTATGCTAAATCTGGATCAAGAGACCAGAGATTCTCTTCTATGGTGGCTTTCTCGGCCACATCTGTCCAGGGGGATGCCCTTCAGCAGGCCAGATTGGACGATTGTAACAACAGACGCCAGCCTGCTAGGTTGGGGCGCTGTCTGGAATTCCCTGAAGGCTCAGGGATCATGGACTCAGGAGGAGAGCCTCCTTCCAATAAACATTCTGGAATTAAGAGCAGTTTTCAATGCCCTTCTGGCTTGGCCTCAGTTAGCAACTCTGAGGTTCATCAGGTTTCAGTCGGACAACATCACGACTGTGGCTTACATCAACCATCAGGGAGGGACAAGGAGTTCCCTAGCGATGATGGAAGTCTCAAAGATAATTCGCTGGGCAGAGTCTCACTCTTGCCACCTGTCAGCGATCCACATCCCAGGCGTGGAGAACTGGGAGGTGGATTTCCTAAGTCGCCAGACTTTTCATCTGGGGGAGTGGGAACTTCATCCGGAGGTTTTTGCCCAACTGCTTCAGCATTGGGGCAAACCAGATCTGGATCTCATGGCGTCTCGCCAGAACGCCAAGCTTCCTTGTTACGGATCCAGGTCCAGGGACCCGGGAGCGGTACTGATAGATGCTCTGACAGCACCTTGGGTTTTCAACATGGCTTATGTGTTTCCACCCTTCCCGATGCTTCCTCGATTGATTGCCAGGATCAAACAGGAGAGAGCATCGATGATTCTAATAGCGCCTGCGTGGCCACGCAGGACCTGGTATGCAGATCTAGTGGACATGTCGTCCTGTCCACCTTGGTCTCTGCCTCTGAGACAGGACCTTCTGATTCAGGGTCCTTTCAAACATCCAAATCTAATTTCTCTGAGGCTGACTGCATGGAGATTGAACGCTTGATTCTATCAAAGCGTGGATTCTCGGAGTCAGTGATGGATACCTTAATACAGGCTAGGAAACCTGTTACCAGGAAAATTTACCATAAAATATGGCGTAAATACTTGCATTGGTGCGAATCCAAGAGTTACTCATGGAGTAAGGTTAGGATTCCTAGGATATTGTCTTTTCTACAAGAAGGTTTAGAAAAGGGTTTATCTGCTAGTTCGTTAAAGGGACAGATCTCAGCTCTGTCCATCCTTTTACACAAGCGTCTGTCAGAAGTTCCAGACGTTCAGGCTTTTTGTCAGGCTTTGGCCAGGATTAAGCCTGTGTTTAAAACTGTTGCTCCGCCTTGGAGCTTAAACTTAGTTCTTAACGTTTTACAGGGTGTTCCGTTTGAACCCCTTCATTCCATTGATATCAAGCTGTTATCTTGGAAAGTTCTGTTTTTAATGGCTATTTCCTCGGCTCGAAGAGTCTCTGAGTTATCGGCCTTACATTGTGATTCTCCTTATCTGATTTTTCATTCAGACAAGGTAGTTCTGCGTACTAAACCTGGGTTCTTACCTAAGGTAGTCACTAACAGGAATATCAATCAAGAGATTGTTGTTCCATCATTGTGCCCTAATCCTTCTTCAAAGAAGGAACGACTTTTGCATAATCTGGACGTGGTCCGTGCCCTGAAATTTTATTTGCAGGCAACTAAAGATTTTCGCCAAACTTCTTCCCTGTTTGTCGTTTATTCTGGACAGAGGAGAGGTCAAAAAGCTTCGGCTACCTCTCTCTCTTTCTGGCTTCGTAGCATAATACGTTTAGCCTATGAGACTGCTGGACAGCAGCCTCCTGAAAGAATTACAGCTCATTCTACTAGAGCTGTGGCTTCCACTTGGGCCTTTAAAAATGAGGCCTCTGTTGAACAGATTTGCAAGGCTGCAACTTGGTCTTCACTTCACACCTTTTCGAAATTTTACAAATTTGACACTTTTGCTTCTTCGGAGGCTGTTTTTGGGAGAAAGGTTCTTCAGGCAGTGGTTCCTTCCGTGTAAAGATCCTGCCTGTCCCTCCCGTCATCCGTGTACTTTTAGCTTTGGTATTGGTATCCCATAAGTAATGGATGACCCGTGGACTGACTACACTTAACAGGAGAAAACATAATTTATGCTTACCTGATAAATTCCTTTCTCCTGTAGTGTAGTCAGTCCACGGCCCGCCCTGTTTTTACGGCAGGTCTAAATTTTAAATTAAACTCCAGTCCTTTCTCGTTTGGTTTCGGTCGAATGACTGGGTATGACGTAGAGGGGAGGAGCTATATAGCAGCTCTGCTTGGGTGATCCTCTTGCACTTCCTGTTAGGGAGGAGATATAATCCCATAAGTAATGGATGACCCGTGGACTGACTACACTACAGGAGAAAGGAATTTATCAGGTAAGCATAAATTATGTTTTCGTTTTTTTGATCCGTTTTTTGAACTAAGGGGTTAATCATCCATTTGCAAGTGGGTGCAATGCTCTGCTAGTCTATTACATACACTGTAAAAATTTCGTTTGATTTACTGCATTTTTTTCACTGTTTTTCAAATTCTGACAATTTCACCTTTCACAATTATCTGCACACCAGATAAAGAGAGAGGCATTCTTACACTGTGTACGAGACCTCCTAGTTATGGGAGTGAACAGGAACAGGGTTTTTACTCAAATCTGTTTGTGGTTCTCAAAAAAGAGGGAACCTTCAGACCAATTTTGGATCTAAAGATCTTAAACAAATTCCTCAAAGTTCCGTCGTTCAAGATGGAAACTATTCGTACCATCCTACCACTGATCCAGGAGGGTCAATATATGACTACAGTGGATCTAAAGGATGCTTATCTTCACATTCCGATACACAAAGATCATCATCGGTTTCTCAGGTTTGCCTTTCAAGACAGGCATTACCAGTTGTAGCTCTTCCCTTAGGATTAGCTACAGCCCCAAGAATCTTTACAAAGGTTCTAGGGTCGCTTATGGCGGTCCTAAGGCCGCGGGGCATAGCAGTAGCCCCTTATTTAGACGACATCCTGATACAGGCGTCAAACTTCCAAATTGCCAAGTCTCATACGGACGTAGTACTGGCATTTCTGAGGTCGCATGGGTGGAAAGTGAACGAGGAAAAGAGTTCTCTATCCCCACTCACAAGAGTTTCCTTTCTAGGGACTCTGATAGATTCTATAGAAATGAAAATTCACCTGACGGAGTCCAGGTTATCAAAGCTTCTAAATTCCTGCCGGGTTCTTCATTCCATTCCGCGCCCTTCGGTGGCTCAGTGTATGGAAGTAATCGGCTTAATGGTAGCGGCAATGGACATAGTGCCGTTTGCACTCTTACATCTCAGACTGCTGCAACTATGCATGCTCAGTCAGTGGAGCAGGGATTACACAGATTTGTCCCCTCAACTGAATCTGGACCAAGAGACCAGGGATTCTTTTCTCTGGTAGCTATCTCGGGTCCATCTGTCCAAAGGTATGACCTTTCGCAGGCCAGATTGGACAATTGTAACAACAAATGCCAGCCTTCTAGGTTTGGGTTTAGTCTGGAACTCCCTGAAGGCTCAGGGATCGTGGACTCTGGAGGAGTCTCTCCTTCCAATAAATATTCTGGAACTAAGATCGATATTCAAGGCTCTTCAGGCTTGGCCTCAGTTAGCAACTCTGAGGTACATCAGATTTCAGTCGGACAACATCACGACTGTAGCTTACATCAACCATCAAGGGGGAACAAGAAGTTCCCTAGAGATGTTAGAAGTTTCAAAAATAATTCGCTGGGCAGAGATTCACTCTTGTCACCTATCAGCTATCCATATCCCAGGTGTAGAGCACTGGGAGGCAGATTTTCTAAGTCGTCAGACTTTTCATCCGGGAGAGTGGGAACTCCATCCGGAGGTATTTGCACAACTGATTCATCGTTGGAGCAAACCAGAACTGGATCTCATGGCGTCTCGCCAGAACGCCAAGCTTCCGTGTTGCGGATCCAGGTCCAGGGATCCCAAGGCGACACTGATAGATGCTCTTGCAGCGCCCTGGTCTTTCAACCTGGCTTATGTGTTTCCACCGTTTCCTCTGCTCCCTCGACTGATTGCCAAGATCAAGCAGGAGAGCGCATCGGTGATTCTGATAGCACCTGCTTGGCCACGCAGGACCTGGTATGCAGATCTAGTGGACATGTCATCTTTTCCACCATGGTCTCTGCCTCTGAGACAGGACCTTCTACTTCAGGGTCCTTCCAACCATCCAAATCTAATTTCTCTGCGGCTGACTGCCTAGAGATTGAACGCTTGATTTTATCAAAGCGTGGCTTCTCCGAGTCAGTTATTGATACCTTAATACGGGCACGAAAGCCTGTCACCAGGAAAATTTACCATAAGGTATGGCGTAGATATCTTTATTGGTGTGAATCCAAGGGTTACTCATGGAGTAAGGTCAAGATTCCTAGGATATTATCTTTTCTCCAAGAAGGTTTGGAAAAAGGATTGTCAGCTAGTTAAGCGTCTGGCAGATGTTCCAGACGTTCAGGCATTTTGTCAGGCTTTAGTTAGAATCAAGCCTGTGTTTAAACCGGTTGCTCCACCATGGAGCTTAAACTTGGTTCTTAAGGTTCTTCAAGAAGTTCCGTTTGAACCTCTTCATTCCATAGATATCAAACTTTTATCTTGGAAAGTCCTTTTTTTGGTAGCTATTTCCTCGGCTCGTAGTGTCTCCGAGTTATCTGCCTTACAATGTGATTCTCCTTATCTGATTTTTCATACGGATAAGGTAGTCCTGCGTACCAAATCTGGGTTTTTACCTAAGGTGGTATCTAACAAGAATACCAATCAAGAGATTGTTGTTCCATCCTTGTGTTTCACAATCTGGACGTGGTCCATGCTTTAAAGTTTTTACTTACAAGCTACTAAAGATTTTCCTCAAACATCTGCTTGGTTTGTTGTCTTCTCTGGACAGAGGAGAGATCAAAAGGCTTCAGCAACCTCTCCTTCTTTTTGGCTAAGAAGCTTAATCCTCTTAGCCTATGAGACTGCTGGACAGCAGCCTCCTGAAAGGATTACAGCTCATTCCACTAGAGCTGTAGCTTCCACTTGAGCCTTTAAAAATGAGGCTTCTTTTGAACAGATTTGCAAGGCAGCGACTTGGTCTTCGCTTCATACTTTTTCAAAATTTAGCAAATTTGATACTTTTGCTTCTTCGGAGGCTATATTTGGGAGAAAGGTTTTACAGGCAGTGTTTCCTTCCATTTAAGTTCCTGCCTTGTCCCTCCCTTCATCCGTGTACTTTAGCTTTGGTATTGGTATCCCACAAGTAATGGATGATCCGTGGACTGGATACACCTTACAAGAGAAAACACAATTTATGCTTACCTGATAAATTTATTTCTCTTGTGGTGTATCCAGTCCACGGCCCGCCCTGTCATTTTAAGGCAGGTAATTTTTAAATTTAAACTACAGTAACCACTGCACCCTATGGTTCCTCCTTTCTCGGCTTGTTTTCGGTCGAATGACTGGCTATGACAGTTAGAGGAGGAGCTATATTGCAGCTCTGCTGTGGGTTTCCTCTTGCAACTTCTTGTTGGGAATGAGAATATCCCACAAGTAATGGATGATCCGTGGACTGGATACACCACAAGAGAAATAAATTTATCAGGTAAGCATAAATTGTGTTTTTCGTTCCTTTCGTTCTGACAAATCACAATGAAAGCAATCCTCATCCAAGTCCGAGCAGCCCAATAGTACTTGGAAGCCGGCTCAGTCCTGGAATAAGTCCAAACAGACTAAGAAGCCTGCCAGGAACAAATTGGCAGGAAGGGGTGGCCCCAGATCCGGGATCTGATCGAGTAGGGGGCAGAATGTCTTTTTTCAGACTCTCGGTTCCAGGATGTACAGGATCCTTGGGTCCTGGAGGTGGTATCTCAAGGATACAGGATAGGATTCAAGTCTCATCCACCCAGTGGCATATTCCTACTCTCCCGTCTGTCTGCAAGACCAGAAAAGAGGGCTGCCTTCTTAGGCTGCGTAAGGGATCTCTCCTCTCTAGCTCTAATTGTCTCGGTACCTACAGCAGAAAGAGATTTGAGGTTTTATTCAAACCTTTTCGTGGTTCCAAAGAAGGAGGAAACTTTTCATGCAATTCTGGACTTAAAGTGCCTAAACAAGTTTTTGAGCGTTCCCTCTTTCAAGATGGAGACAATACGGTCAATCCTCTGGTTCAGGAAGAACAGTTTATGACCACCATAGACCTGAAGTATGCATACCTTTACGTTCCGATACACAGGGAACATTTTCAGTTCCTGAGGTTTACCTTTCTGGACCAGCTCTTCCAGTTCATAGCTCTTCCGTTTGGCCTAGCTACTGCTCCAAGAATATATTTGAAGGTTCTGGGGGCTCTTCTAGCCATTGCCAGAACGTGAGGTATTGCAGTAGCGCCTTACCTGGACGATATCTTGGTGCAGGCACCATCTTTTCGTCTAGCAGAAGAACATTCAGAGTCACTTCTCAGTCTTCTTCTTCGATCACATGGATGGAAGATAAACTTGGAAAAGTACAAGGGTGAATTTCCTGGGGACAATAATAAACTCCATATCCATGAGAATATTCTTCACAGATCAGAGACGTTGCAAGCTAACTACTGCATGTCTTGCCCTCCAGGCCTCCTTGAGACCCTCATTGTCTCAGTGTATGGAGGTGATCGGACTCATGGTGTCCTGTATGGACATCATTCCTTTTGTCAGATTCCATCTCAGACCCTTACAACTATGCATGCTGAGACAATTTAACGGTGACCATTCAGATCTGTCTCAACAAATTGTGCTGGACAACCTGTCTAGATCATCTGTCCCAAGGCTTCTTGAGACCATCCTGGGATATTGTGACTACGGATGTGAGCCTTTCCGGCTGTGTAGCCGTTTGGGGTGCCAAAAAGGCACAAGGGCTGTGGACTTGGGAGGAGTCCTCCCTTCCGATCAATATATTGGAACTCCGGGCAATCTTCAATGCCTTGATGGCTTGGCCCCTTCTGGGTTCGTCCCAGTTTATCAGATTCCAATCAGACAATATAACCTTGGTTGCCTACATCAACCATCAGGGGGGAACGAGAAGTTCCTTGGTGATAAGGGAAGTATCTCCGATACTAGAGTTGGCGGATACTCACAGATGTAATCTGTCAACGATCCACATTCCGGGTGTGGACGTCTGTGAAGCGGACTTCCTCAGCAGGCAATCCTTTCACCCAGGGGAATAGTCTCTTTACCCCGAGGTGTTTGCAGAGAGTGGGGGACGCCGGAGATAGATCTCATGGCATCCCGCCTCAATACCAAGCTACACAGGTACGGGTCAAGGTTGAGGGATCTTTAGGCGGAATTGATAGATGCCCTATCAGTACCATGGAGGTTCAGACTTGTATATCTTTTTCCTTCATTACCGCTTCTCCCTCGTGTGGTGGCTCGCATCAAGCAGGAGCGAGTATCGGCGATTCTGATTGCTCGTGGTTTGCGGATCTGGTGGGGAGGTCCTCATCTCAGTGGAGGTTACCTTGTCGCAGAGATCTGCTGATACAGGGTCCCTTCGTTCAGCAAAATTTAGATTCTCTGAAGTTGACTGCGTGGAGATTGAACGCTTAGTCTTAGCCAAGAGAGGGTTCTCCAAGTATTATCGACACTCTGGTTCAAGCTTGTAAGCCAGTTACTCATCGTATCTACCATAAAGTGTGGAGGACTTACTTGTACTGGTTTTTCCTGGCATAAGGTTATCTTTTCTTCAGGCTACTAAGGAATTCAGACGATCTTCTTCTTTGTCATCTATACAGGGAAGTGTAAGGGACAGAAGGCTACTACGACTTCCCTATATTTCTGGTTGAGGAGTGT
This sequence comes from Bombina bombina, assembly GCF_027579735.1. NCBI lineage: Eukaryota > Metazoa > Chordata > Amphibia > Anura > Bombinatoridae > Bombina > Bombina bombina. The sequence goes on from NC_069500.1 coordinate 159,497,209, forward strand.
CATCCGCTTAGCTTATGAGACAGCGGGGCGACAGCCTCCTGAGAGGATAACGGCTCATTCCACTAGAGCAGTGGCTTCCTCCTAGGTTTTTAAAAATGGAGCCTCTCAGATTTGGTCTTCCTTACACACTTTTTCTAAATTTTACAAATTTGATGTGTTTGCTTCGGCTGAATAGTTTTGCAGGCTGTAGTGCCCTCAGAATAGGGTCCGCCTCTTTTTTTTTTTTTTTTTTTTTCCCCAACTGTAAGGAATGAAGTTGTGGACTCTCCCTGCCTTATGGAAGTAAAACATAATTTATGCTCCCCAGTTAAATTCCTTTACTTCCTGGCAGGGAGAGTCCACAACCCCACCCGTTATTTATTTTTTGTTGGGCGGCTCCCGTTTTATATTATTTCTTCTGGCCCCTTTATACCCTGATTTTTTCTCCTACTTTTCCTTATTCCTTCGGCAGAATGACTGGGGGATAGGGGAAGAGGGAGGGATATTTAAGCCTTTGGCTGACGAGTCTTTGCCTCCTCCTGATGGCCAGATGTTGTATTTCCCAACAGTAAGGAATGAAGTTGTGGACTCTACCTACCAGGAAGAAAAGGAATTTATCTGGTAAGCATAAATTATTTTTTTTACACTAAAATATCTTATCTTAAACTATAATATCTTATCTTGATAGGCCAAACACAAGTATGAAATTTATGCCAAAGTTTTACATAAACAAGGCAAAAAGAGATTCGGAAAAGTAGAGGTAGATTTGTAGATGAAAGTTTTAGTAAAAACAGGCTATAATATGATATTGGCTTTTACTTCCTTAATAAAGAATTTGTACATGTGCAATACCTGGTCGAGAACAGAATATATTACAAATTTTCATTTAACAGAAATTTAGACCCATGAATTTTCGTGTTTGAGAAAAATTAAAACTTTTTCACTGTTGTTCAATTAGAAAAAATTGCAGTATATGGCCTGTGGAGTAGGTAGAAATGCCTCACTAATGTCAGATGGAGAAGAGCCACCATATTACCCTCCCCATTCATGAGTCAGTTTCAACTTATTTTCAGTAAGTAGCCTAAGTTGGAGCTCTGTTCCAGCATAAGTATTTCTTTTGCTCAGAAGATTTAGCTCTTCTCAGTACAGCATCACTGCCCCCTTACCATTTGTGTGAAACACGTTCTGTGATGGATTCTAACAAACAAGAGGTTTAAAGGGACAGAAAACCCCAACATTTGCTTTCATACCATTTTAAACAATTTGCCAAATTACTTATATTATCAAATTTGCTTTATTCTCCTTTGCCGAAGGAACAGAACTGTACTACTACTGGCAGCTAGCTGAACACATCACAAAGGACAAACATTAGCTTCCTCTAGTGTAGGACATGTGTGTTATTTTTTCAACTAGGGATACCAAGAGACTGACGCACATTTGAAAATAGAAGTGAATTTAAAAGTGTCTTAAAATTACATGTTCTACTGAATCATGCAAATTTATTTTTTACTCCCCTGTTAATTTTGACTTCCCTATTCATTTTGACTAACAGTAAATGCTGTAAGATTATTGATCAAAAGTCTTACACTTATGTCTTTAGGGTTTTTCCCCAAAACATTTTTACAAGTCTAAGCATATTGCATCATCTTGATAAGTATCCTCAGGTGGGCAGAAAGGCAATTATGCTATTCATATTCCAGACCATTTGACCATCTGGCAGATTTCCTGAGCTTTCAGAGGAATCATTCCAGATACTGGTCATGGACAATTTCCCAGAAATGGAAATTCCACAAACCGATATGAAGGCAGAAAGATGAAACTACAAGGTTACTAGATTTATTATTTATTTATTTTAGTTTTATTAAAAGCTCAAGAGGATAAAGGGTGATTCTTCTGCATCGCCCATCCCTTGACTGACAAATCGTTGGCTATCAAACTTAAGTAGCTTTTACTTTTCTGTTGGTCTGTAATCCTATAATTTATTAAGTTTAATACATAGTTTAGGTTAATGTGTTAGTGTGAAGATAGTTTTCTTTGGCATTTTGTATGTGTTCCAGATGTCTTTTAGCAGAATTGATAATACTGTACAAGTAAATTGGAAAGTTGTTTCCTATTGTATCTGAATTCTGAAAGAAAAATATTGGGTTTCATGTCCCTTTTAAGATTTCTCTTTACAGTGGAGTTTTATATTTTAATTTTTTTCCTGTATTCAGAGAACCTATTACACCTTGGGAACTAAATTTGTTTCTTATGTTGTTGTGGAATTAATGTTTTTTCATGTTTGTAACATTAAAGGGACAGTCTACAATATAATTTTTATTGTTTTAAAAGATAGATAATCCCTTTAATTACCCATTCCCCAGTTTTGCATAACCAACAGTTATATTAATTTACTTTTTACCTCTGTGATTATCTTGTATCTAAGCATCTTCTGACAGCCCCCTGATCACATGACTTTATTTATCTGTTGACTTGCATTTAGTATTGTGTTTTCATAACTCTTAAATAACTCCTCGGATGTGAACACATTGTTATCTATATGGCCCACATGAACTATCAGTCTCCTTTTGTGAAAAGCAAAAAAAAAAGAATGTGATAAGAGCCTGTCTGTAGTGGCTTAGAAACAGTCAGAAATTTAGAGGTTTAAATGTTATAAAGTATATTAATATATCAATGTTGGTTGTACAAAGTTTTCGGAATGGGTAGTATATTTCTAGATTAGGTGATTTTCTTTGCATTTTTTAGGACTTCTATGATGTTTAATGTAGTGTGTTCTTAGAAATCACAATCCCAGCATTGATATTCCATCTGATTCCTGAATCCCAGGATAATGAAGAGAGTTACAGGTTTGATGAGATCAGAGCACTTAAAATTTTAGAATTGTCAAAGAAAGAAGTGGATTTTTTCCAGCAATTATGATGGCTTTTGAAATTGGGACGAAGCCTGTTCCTCTAGAGCCCATACTTATTTCAATAGGTCTATTGCAGCTGGGCTATCAGCATGAAGCTTCAGCTCAATAGTTACTTATGGAAGCCACTTGACCTCCATTTTACAAGTTCAATGTGTCTGTTGGGTAGCTCTTACTGTTCTTCCTCAGTTCTAAGCAGACTTTTTTTCTTTCCTGCCCTTATTACAAATCATCATGAGGGAGAACTAGATTTTATTCTTAAATGGAAAGAGTCCACAGCTGCATTCATTACTTTTTGGAAATAAGAACCTGGACACCAGGAGGCAGCAAAGACACCCCAGCCAAAGACCTAAACACTCCTCCCACTCCCCTCACCCCCCAGTCATTCTTTGCCTTTCGTCCCAGGAGGTTGGCAGAGACGTGTCAGAATTTTTAAATTTGTTTTTGTCTCTTATGGAGGGTAGTACTGTTTGCCATGGGACAGGAGTTTTAAGTAGTTCTGTTAGTCTCTCAGGGAGGGCTTGGATGAAAGTTAGAGTCTGGCGATGCAGGAAGTTTCTTTCTGCGACACCATCCCGACTCATGTTAACAGCTCCTCAAGCAATCGGCGTTGTCGAACTTCGCTCCGCTGCCTGCTTTTTCTCTCAAGTCCATGGCGGAGGCGCTGATTCCGGTAAGATCGTTTCATTTTACTTTATCGATGTACTTTAACGTGAATGTTTCCCATGAGGTTATTCTCCTTGCGGGTTTAACTTATAACATAAGGGTCTCAGTCAGTCTCTGTTAGTATCTTGGGATCGAGGGTTGATACCTCCTGAGGTTGGTTATTGGACAGCGGGGTTTATAATCATGTTTGTTGTGTAATTCGACCTGCTTTTGTGTGAGGTTTATGGGCTCGTGGTTTGGAACTTTGAGGCCTTTCGAAGTGACGCGGCCTATTGGCTGAGCGTGCTTTTTGGTCTATATGGTTATATGGTTCACCCTGTGTCCGGGCGTGGTAACGCTCTGTTCCCATTTCCGCATTCCCGACCGTGTGGCGACTGAGATATGCTAGTCCTCAGGGGTCTTGTCATAGGAGGAGGTAAGTGCCCCAGCCATTGGTGGTGTCAGATGCTGTTTTTTTTTTTTTTTTTTTTCTATTTGAAGTCCATATTGCGCTATATCCTCTTTGCAGCTATGGGGGATTCTGATGCTAAGACTGTGCTAATTTCAGATTCAGTTACGGAGGATTCTGATTCCGACACGATTATAATATCTGACTCAGATTCTTTGTCCGGTGAGGAATCCGGTTTAGCCTCGTTGACTCCTGTCAACCATTCTTGTTCCATATGCCAGATGAGAACACTCGGTTCCTTGGACTTGGGGGAATCAGGGATCTGCTGAGCCATCCGCCTCTGGGGGTCCTGTCTCCCAGGGAGCGAGTTCCTGCCGAATCTTCCTCCTACACATGCGGGTAACCCAGTTTATAGTTCCTCCACGGGGGGGTAGTGTGTTCCCCCCCGGAGCTTGCAGCGTGTTTTCGCTTTCAGATAATGTTGCCAATTACTCATCTGCAGAGTCCAGACATGTCTTTGAGAATGTGCTCCTGCCCTATTATCCCGGGTATTCCGCCTTGGGGTGGGCCTCCGCAGTATCCTGAGGGTTCTGTTCCGGAGTGTTGTGCCTTTCGTTACCGGATTGCGCGCCTTAGCGTATTGCTCAGACATCTGTTTGAGTCGCTGAATGACCCTATAGTTCACGGATACGGGAATTTTCAGTCTGATAGTCCGAATGGTACGACCAGTTAGACATGTGGGGATGAGGTAATCTCCTATTGTCTTTATTTTGAGTTCTTTCCCATTTTTTGTGAGATGGGGCTCCGTTTGGCTGGTCCTATGGGTAGGCCCGTGTTTCTTTTTGGGCGTTAAACTTCAGGTTGACTTGATTTTTATTTGTATCCGATGGGATGTCTTTTATTTTTATGTTTTCCTTCAGGAACTTTCTGGGATCGATACTTAATACTTCTTCGGAAGTTATTTTGGACGTGTTAGTCCTGTGTTGAAAAATGCCTATTTTCTTTTCTTCCCCTTTGAGGGAGGATTTATGCAGCCTGCCGGTTAGTATCCTGAGTGCATGCTGGTCCTGTTGGGTTTGTTCGCTCTTGCGACTGTTCAGGCACGTTACGCTATTCTGCTCACTGGTTCAGTAGAAGCGCAGGGTGCTAGGTTATCGTTTATTACATGTTAACTAAGCATTCGAGAGGACCTGTAGGTCCGTGAGGCAGGTAGGATTGTTCTGTCTCGTTAGCCATCTGTCATAGAGAACCGGTTAGAGAAGTTTCCGCTGCGTCACTCTATCTGACATCTGATTTCATCAGAACCTAGAGTTTCCTAACACATGCGGTGGAGGGCTGAGCGCCCCATTTTCACGGTTTGAGCGGTTTCGGCCTTTTGTTTCAAGGCTCTGGATTGTCCTTTTAGGGCTTGATCCCACAGCTTTTATGGATAGCTGTCTAGCTTCCGGATGATTTGCAGTTTGCAGCCAGTTGCAGCTTTTACTCTGACGTAAACTGTCTGAGTTTTGATACCTTTTGGTCTTCCTCTGTTGTCTCCGGGTGTGTTAGATCTCCTTTTGGGAATCTGGAGCATGGTTGATCCCTGAGGGGACTTTGTTCACCTCGGGGTTCCGGGAACTGGGAACGCTTAGCGTTTTTCTCTTCCCTGTGTGGAGGTGATAGGGAGACTAGCCCTGCTAGACCTCGAGGTATCCCTTCTGTTGTCCTGGGGCTTGAGAAGTTCTTTCATTCGACTTCTAGTCTGGCTCTTTGGAGCATGGGACTTTGGCTAGGGGTGGTCCCTCCCTTTGGTCTGGGATTTCGAGTTCCTCTTGCTATCCGGGTTCTCTGGATATGCATCCATTCCCTTGTCTGGCTTTTTGGCCAGTTGGGATGTGTAGTCTAGGGTATGGTTGCCTGGACTATAGGTGCCCGGACCTGTCCATTCTCCCTGAGATTCCCGCTTTCTGGGGCTTCGCTCCTTTTACTGACCCATTTTTGGGTTGTTTTGGATTCCAGGATCTCGGGGCTAGTTGGGGTGTTCCACGGTAGTGGGAACTTGGGCTGTCTCCTTGCTCCATCTACCTGACAGGGTCAGGGTTGGCCTGGTCTTCAGAGTATCTGAGTATATCATGGGGTATACTGAGTACCCCATGTCATCTAGGTGCCTGGATGGCTTGCGCCTCAAGGGTGTTGGTTCATACCCAGCTGCTGGCGTTGGTTTTCCAATTTCTGGTGCACCTTCGGGTTGCATTCCCTTGGTCAGTTTGCCAGTATACCCGTGGATTCTCTGCTCTGCAGGTATATGGGTTGGCTGGGCCTCTGGCGTGTGACTTGTAAGGGAGTCCTTTTTCTTGGACACTTGCGTTGGGAATTTTTCTTCCCACCTAGCCGGTGGCTTCGGGCCTTGAGGGTAGTTGTTGTCCATCCAGTCTCTTCCCTTTTCATAGGGAATATTCTCCTTCCTATGGAGGTAAAGTCCTTTTTTAGGACTTCTCCGGGTCAGGAGGTATAGGGTGGAAGTGGTTCCACCTGGGGCCTTGCTTGGCTCCAAGTCAGACTGTGGGGCCTTGTTTTGATAGATACTTAAGTCTATGGCTTTGTCTGTGGTCAGAGTCTGGTTGTTCTAGTACTCCTGTTCCTATATCAGTTTTGGGATTCCTTTGTTCCTGTACTGGATCCCTGTGGCTGGGTTGGTCCAGCTGGGTATGGGTCTGCAGGTCAGACTGTCCGAGCGGTCTAGGGGTTGCATTATCCCTTGTATGTGAGAGCTTGTTGAGTCTAGCCTGATAGCTCAATCTGCTGGAAGATGGTTTCTCCTTGTTTCTTCACAGGAGAGGGTTTACTCTTCCTTCGGTTTCTGTGGGTATTATCTCCTTCTTGGGAGGCCTTGATGGAGGCTTGTGTTCCCCTTTTTAGAGTGTAGGTCCGGCGGCTTAGGTTGTCTGGAAAGTGCCCTCTGTTGAGGGACTGTTTTTATGTGGTCCGTTTCTTGTGGACGGCTTCTTTTTCTTCCTTGCAAGCTCCTTTTGTGTTGTCCTGTTATGGACTCTGTGTTCTTAACCTTGAGGTTTTTGCCTGGGTCTATTACATGCTTTCATGGTCGAATACTTTGGTATTCTATGGGCGGGCACAGGGAGGACTTTGCTTCTTCGGTTGCGTCCATGCTTGCAGGATGTTGGGGAGATGTTTTTCTGTCTCCGTGTCCGGTATTATTCCAGTTTTTGCTCGTATTGGCGTGGCATCCTTCTCTGTTTGGGTCCTTTTAAGACTTCCAGGAGCTGGACCAACAAACACTTGGAGGTGTTCTTTTCGTATTACAGGGACCTTTTGGTTTCCTCGGTTCTCCTTTGCCTTGTCCACTTGGGGGCTTTCGGCTGGTTTCACCTTCATCTGAGGGGTGATTGGTGGTGGACTGTCTGTTGGGCGACTGTGTCTTTTGGAGCACTGTTGGCTCAGTCGAGTCTGTTCGCGGTCTCTTGTTTGGCTCTGGACTAGCTGCGAGTCAGTGTCACTGGGGCTTTTTCTTTCTAATTTTCGACAAAGCAGGATTTTTTTTTATTGGGTTGTGGTTCAGGTCTGGCGCCCTCTGTTTGGGCCGCCTTTTGAACCCTCCCGTCTTGGCATTCAGTGTCCTCTATAGCTTGGGTATTGATTTCCCAAAAGTAATGAATGCAGCTGTGGACTCTTTCCATCAGAAGAAAAGGAAATGATCAGGTAAGGATAATTTATGTTTTTCTTCTTAAATGGAAAGAGTCCACAGCTCCCTACCCGTGATTTTATGTGGGGCGTCCTTATATTCTTCTGGCACCTTTTCACCCTGATATTACTTCTACTGTTCCGTGTTCCTCGGCAGAATGACTGGGGGGATTGGCTTGGGGTGTCTCTGCCTCCTCCTGGTGGCCAGGTTCTTATTTCCCAAAAGTAATGAATGCAGCTGTGGACTCTTTCCATCAGAAGAAAAGGAAATTATTAGGTAAGCATAATTTATGTTTTATGCATATAGATAAATCCATTTATTTTATGTAAGTGGAAAGAGTCCATGAGTTAGTGACGTATGGGATATACATGCCTACCTGGAGGGGGCAAAGTTTCCCAAACCTCCTAAATGCCTATAAATACACTTCCCACCTCACTCATACTTCAGTTTTACAAAGTTTGCCTTCGTTGGAGGTTGGTGAAGCAAGTTGTGCTTGATTTCTTCTGTGAAAGGGTGCTTCTAAGCATTTTGAAGCCCAATTCCTCTCAAAGTACAGTGTTTGAGGGATGTAAAGGGAGTATTTGCCTAATGATGCCATGTTTTCATCTATGGGAAATCTATTCTAAGGCTCTCTGTAAATTCGGTTGTGGGGATTTATCTGCCACCTCCCTTTACAGATCGACATTATACTCCTCCTGCCATTAACTCTGCTGATATGTTACAGTACTGGTTTGGCTGTCTTCTATATGTGGATGGGTGTCTTCAGGTAAGTAAATATTATTTTTTAAGACACTCTCAGCTATGTTTGGCACTTTATATTTTTATGTTTTAATTTATATTGCATATATTTGCCATGATCCAAAGTAGAAAGAACTCACCCGGGGAACTCTGTTAAAAATATATTTCTTTATTTCGTATACAATGCGTAAAAACACTTTTCTTGTGCAACAACACTGGTTAAAAATATCCTCCGTGCATCCGTGTATTTAGATGCACATTTTGATCCACTGAGGTAGTGTCAAGGGATCAGCTGACGCGTTTCGGCCAATAGCCGTAGTCAAAGCCGTTTGACCCCCTCACACACCTGAGTGTTTAAAAGGCAATTCGTAACTTATCATTGGTTACAAAAAACATGACGCTACCACTTACAATTGGTTACATATACCCAATCATTCTAGATATGCTCTATTCTGCTTCATAACACCTTATTTCTCCAACATTGGTGTGTCCGGTCCACGGCGTCATCCTTACTTGTGGGAATATCTCTTCCCCAACAGGAAATGGCAAAGAGTCCCAGCAAAGCTGGCCATATAGTCCCTCCTAGGCTCCGCCCTCCCCAGTCATTCTCTTTGCCGTTGCACAGGCAACATCTCCACGGAGATGGTTAAGAGTATGTGGTGTTTAAATGTAGTTTTTTTATTCTACTATCAAGAGTTTGTTATTTTAAAATAGTGCTGGTATGTACTATTTACTCTGAAACAGAAAAGGATGAAGATTTCTGTTTGTGAGAGGAAGATGATTTTAGCAGACAGTAACTAAAATCGATTGCTGTTTCCACATAGGACTGTTGAGATGAAGTAACTTCAGTTGGGGGAAACAGTTAGCAGACTTTTCTGTTTAAGGTATGACTAGACATATTTCTAACAAGACTGTGTAATGCTGGAAGGCTGTCATTTCCCCTCATGGGGACCGGTAAGCCATTTTCTTAGTTTCAAACAGAATAAAGGGCTTGATATGGGCTATAAAACTGGTAGACACTTTTATGGGCTAAATCGATTGCTTTATTTGGACATTTTATACATGTTAATGCTGATAATTCACACTTATAAACTTGGGGAACGTTTTTTAACGTCAGGCACTATGTTAGACACCTTTTCCAGTCAGGGAGGGCCTTCCCAGTTGTAGGCTGAGCCTCATTTTCGCGCCATTACTGCGCAGTTGTTTTTGAGAGCAAGACATGCAGATGCATGTGTGAGGACCTGAAAATAGTTGGAAAAGTTTCTAGAAGGCGTCATTTGGTATCGTATTCCCCTCTGGGCTTGGTTAGGTCACAGCAAAGGCTGTAGCTGGGACTGTATATGGGTTAATTTTGTAAACGGCTCCGGTTCCGTTATTTTAAGGGTTAAAGCTCTGAAAATTGGTATGCAATACTTTTAATGCTTTAAGACACTGTGGTGAAATTTTGAACAATTCCTTCATACTTTTTCACATATTCAGTATTAAAGTGTGTTCTGTTTAAAATTTAAAGTGACAGTAACGGTTTTGTTTTAAACCGGTTTTTGTGCTTTATTGACAAGTTTAAGCCTGTTTAACATGTCTGTGCCTTCGGATAAGCTATGTTCTATATGTATGAAAGCCAATGTGTCTCCCCATTCAAAATTGTGTGATAATTGTGCCATAGCGTCCAAACAAAGTAAGGACAGTACTGCCACAGATAATGAAATTGCCCAAGATGATTCCTCAGATGAGGGGAGTAGACATGATACTACATCATCTCCTACTGTGTCTACACCAGTTTTGCCCACGCAGGAGGCCCCTAGTACATCTAGCGCGCCAATGCTTATTGCCATGCAACAATTGACGGCTGTAATGGATAACTCCATAGCAAATATTTTATCCAAAATGCCTGCATATCAGAGAAAGCGCGATTGCTCTGTTTTAAACACTGAAGAGCAGGAGGGCGCTGATGATAATTGTTCTGTCATACCCTCACACGAATCTGAAGTGGCCATGAGGGAGGTTTTGTCAGATGGGGAAATTTCAGATTCAGGAAAAATTTCTCAACAAGCTGAACCTGATGTTGTGACATTTAAATTTAAATTAGAACATCTCTGCGCACTGCTTAAGGAGGTGTTATCTACTCTGGATGATTGTGACAACTTGGTCATTCCAGAGAAATTATGCAAGATGGACAAGTTTCTAGAGGTTCCGGTGCACCCCGACGCTTTTCCTATACCCAAGCGGGTGGCGGACATAGTGAATAAGGAGTGGGAGAAGCCCGGCATACCTTTTGTTCCCCCCCCCTATATTTAAGAAATTATTTCCTATGGTCGACCCCAGAAAGGACTTATGGCAGACAGTCCCTAAGGTCGAGGGGGCAGTTTCTACTCTAAACAAGCAAACTACTATTCCTATAGAGGATAGTTGTGCTTTCAAAGATCCTATGGATAAAAAATTGGAAGGTTTGCTTAAAAAGATTTTTGTACAGCAAGGTTACCTTCTACAACCCATTTCGTGCATTGTTCCTGTCACTACAGCAGCGTGGTTCTGGTTCGAGGAACTAGAAAAGTCGCTCAGTAGAGAGACTCCATATGAGGTGGTTATGGACAGAGTTCACGCACTTAAGTTGGCTAACTCCTTTATTTTAGATGCCGCTTTGCAATTAGCTAGATTAGCAGCGAAAAATTCAGGGTTTGCAATTGTGGCGCGCAGAGCGCTTTGACTAAAGTCTTGGTCAGCGGATGTATCATCCAAGACAAAATTGCTTAACATCCCTTTCAAAGGTAAAACTCTCTTTGGGCCAGAATTGAAAGAGATTATCTCAGACATCACTGGGGGAAAGGGCCACGCCCTTCCACAAGATAGGCCTTTCAAGGCCAAGAATAAGTCTAATTTTCGTTCCTTTTGCAATTTCAGGAACGGACCGGCCTCTAATTCTGCATCCTCTAAGCAAGAGGGTAATGCCTCACAGCCCAAACCAGCCTGGAAACCTATGCAAGGCTGGAACAAGGGTAAGCAGGCCAAGAAGCCTGCTGCTGCTAACAAAACAGCATGAAGGAGTAGCCCCCGATCCGGGACCGGATCTAGTAGGGGGCAGACTCTCTCTCTTTGCTCAGGCTTGGGCAAGAGATGTTCAGGATCCCTGGGCACTGGAAATAGTTTCTCAGGGTTATCTTCTGGAATTCAGGGAACTACCCCCAAGGGGAAGGTTCCACATGTCTCACTTATCCTTAAACCAAATAAATAGACAAGCGTTCTTACATTGTGTAGAAGACCTGTTAAAGATGGGAGTAATACACCCTGTTCCAAGGACGGAACAAGGAATGGGATTTTACTCAAATCTGTTCGTAGTTCCCAAAAAAGAGGGAACCTTCAGACCAATTCTGGATTTAAAGATCCTAAACAAATTTCTCAGGGTACCATCGTTCAAAATGGAAACCATTCGAACGATTCTACCCACTATCCAGGAAGGTCAATTTATGACTACCGTGTATCTAAAGGATGCGTACCTACATATTCCTATCCACAAAGAACATCATCAGTTCCTAAGGTTCGCCTTTCTGGACAAACATTACCAGTTTGTGGCCCTCCCATTCGGATTAGCCACTGCTCCAAGGATTTTCACAAAGGTACTCGGGTCCCTTCTAGCGGTTTTAAGACCGAGGGGCATTGCAGTAGTACCGTACTTGGACGACATTCTAATACAAGCGTCGTCCCTTTCAAAAGCAAAGGCTCATACAGACATCGTTCTGGCCTTTCTCAGATCTCACGGATGGAAGGTGAACATAGAAAAAAGTTCTCTGTCTCCGTCAACAAGAGTTCCCTTCTTGGGAACAATAATAGATTCCTTAGAAATGAGGATTTTTCTGACAGATGTCAGAAAGTCAAAACTTCTAAGTGCTTGTCAAGTTCTTCACTCTGTTCCACGTCCTTCCATAGCTCAGTGCATGGAAGTAGTAGGGTTGATGGTTGCAGCAATGGACATAGTTCCTTTTGCACGAATTCATCTAAGACCATTACAACTGTGCATGCTCAAACAGTGGAATGGGGACTATACAGACTTGTCTCCAGTGATTCAAATAGATCAGAAGACCAGAGATTCACTCCGTTGGTGGCTGACCCTGGACCATCTATCCCAGGGAATGAGCTTCCGCAGACCAGAGTGGGTCATTGTCACGACCGACGCCAGTCTAGTGGGCTGGGGCGCGGTCTGGGAACCCCTGAAAGCTCAGGGACTATGGTCTCGGGAAGAGTCTCTTCTCCCAATAAACATTCTGGAACTAAGAGCGATATTCAATGCTCTCAGGGCTTGGCCTCAGCTTGCAAAGGCCAGATTCATAAGATTCCAATCAGACAACATGACGACTGTTGCGTATATCAATCATCAGGGGGGAACAAAGAGGATACAATAAAAAGATAATTAAAAAGGCTAGATACGAGGTTAATGCCCTATCTAGGGAACAACTTCTTAAAGATAAGCTACCTGTTAGAAAGAATCAAGGAAACAAACTGACTTTTGTCACAGATTACTCAGCTCAATATGGAGAAATCTGTGACATAGTCAGAAATCATTTTCGTCTGTTGGTGGCAGATGATGGCCTTGCAGTGACAGCTAGAAATGGCTGCAGGTTCTCCTACAGGAGAAACAAAACCATTGGGAATTCAGTGTCGCCATCTATGCTTAGGAAACCAAATTCAGCAGTGGCACCATCGTCCTCCTGGCTCAGACACAGGGGTACTTATAGATGTGGCTATTCACAGTGTAAGGCCTGTGAACATGTCCAAGTTGGGACCAGTTTCTCTTCGGTAGTGACTGGTGAGACCTTTGATATTACCTCTTGTTTGAATTGTAGGTCCTCTAATTGTATATACTTACTCTGGTGCTCAGCCTGTGAACTGCAGTACATAGGCTTGACCACCAGGGATGTCAGATCTAGGATCAGAGAACACCTGTCTACCATACGGGTGGGTAAAAGCAGTACACCTTTGGTGTCCCATTTCGTCCAGCGACATGACAAAGACTGTCGCTCTTTGAAATGGATGATTGTAGAAAAGGTTCAACCACAGAAAAGAGGGGGTGACCAATTTAAGATCTTGTCCAGACAGGAAATGTATTGGATTTTTAGGCTCCAAACTAAAAGACCTTTGGGCCTGAACTCCGAATATGATTTCATTAATCATTGGAATTAGATCTTGTTACCTCTGGTATAAGGGTCTCATTATAATAATAATAAGGAATAATTGCTAAATAATGATTGTTGGTGACTATTGTTCTGGAAAACAGGGAATACTGTCACAACAAAAATCAAAAGTTTCTGAAAATCTGTAATTTTTGGTATGGAATCATAATGCACAAACTTAGAGCCTCTATGTAATAGATAAGAGAGAGCTTTGGGTTTTTTGCAAAGTATGTTTTTTTTTTTTTTATATATGCTCTACTGTCCTCTTATCTAGAAAGTTAGATTTTAAATTTGAAATTTATATTATATATTTTGGTAATTCACATATTATTAGCTATACATGTATATATAGTATGATATTTGTAACATGTAATCTAGTGGTGTTAGGAAACTTGAGTGTTAATGTCCCCTTCTCACGAGCTTCAGATATACATATGTGAAACTATTGATATAAGTGTATATATATAGTTTATTAAATGTTTGTTTCACAAGCTAGAGCTCCTACCAAATACCTTAGGTACATATACTGTGTAGATATTTATATAAGGCACATTAATTAATATATTGGTATCACAATACATGCCCCATCCCCCGTGTGTCTTTAATTTTCAATTAGCAACCCACCAATAGTATGGGAGTACTGGGTTTATAAGGCATTTGTTTTTAAGAGTTTTAGGGACTATGATTACGGCGTTTTGTGCCGAAACATGTCAGTCTGTACAACTTTAGGGGTGCTTTGTCCCCTCTCTCTCCATGTTTTAACTTTGGTTCAATAAAGGTTTAATTTTTAAATTTTGAGGTGCCTGGCAAATTTTTTCTCTCTTTTTGGGAACAAGGAGTTCCCTAGCGATGAAAGAAGTGACCAAAATAATACAATGGGCGGAGGATCACTCCTGCCATCTATCTGCAATCCACATCCCAGGTGTGGAAAACTGGGAAGCGGATTATCTGAGTCGTCAGACATTCCATCCGGGGGAGTGGGAACTCCACCCGGAGATCTTTGCCCAGTTGACTCAATTATGGGGCATTCCAGACATGGATCTGATGGCATCTCGTCAGAACTTCAAGGTTCCTTGCTACGGGTCCAGATCCAGGGATCCCAAGGCGACTCTAGTGGATGCACTAGTAGCACCTTGGACCTTCAACCTAGCTTATGTGTTTCCACCGTTTCCTCTCATTCCCAGGCTGGTAGCCAGGATCAAACAGGAGAGGGCCTCGGTGATCTTGATAGCTCCTGCGTGGCCACGCAGGACTTGGTATGCAGACCTGGTGAATATGTCATCGGTTCCACCATGGAAGCTACCTTTGAGACAGGACCTTCTTGTTCAGGGTCCATTCGAACATCCAAATCTGGTCTCCCTCCAGCTGACGGCTTGGAGATTGAACGCTTGATTCTATCAAAGCGTGGGTTTTCAGATTCTGTGATAGATACTCTGGTTCAGGCCAGAAAACCGGTGACTAGAAAGATTTACCATAAAATATGTAAAAGATATATCTGTTGGTGTGAATCCAAGGGATTCCCATGGAATAAGATAAAAATTCCTAAGATTCTTTCCTTTCTGCAGGAAGGTTTGGATAAAGGATTATCTGCGAGTTCTCTAAAGGGACAGATTTCTGCTTTATCTGTCTTACTACACAAACGACTGGCAGCTGTGCCAGATGTTCAAGCATTTGTTCAGGCTCTGGTTAGGATCAAGCCTGTTTACAGACCTTTGACTTCTCCCTGGAGTCTAAATCTAGTTCTTTCAGTTCTTCAAGGGGTTCCGTTTGAACCTCTACATTCCATAGATATTAAGTTATTATCTTGGAAAGTCTTGTTTTTGGTTGCTATTTCTTCTGCTAGAAGAGTTTCAGAGTTATCTGCTCTGCAGTGTACTCCGCCCTATCTGGTGTTCCATTCAGATAAGGTTGTTTTGCGTACTAAGCCTGGTTTTCTTCCAAAGGTTGTTTCCAACAAGAATATTAACCAGGAGATAGTTGTACCTTCTTTGTGCCCGAATCCAGTTTCAAAGAAGGAACGTTTGCTACACAATTTAGATGTAGTCCGTGCTCTAAAATTCTACTAAGCAGCTACAAAAGAGTTCAGACAAACATCTTCTCTGTTTGTCGTCTATTCTGGTAAAAGGAGAGGTCAAAAAGCAACTTCTACCTCTCTTTCATTTTGGCTTAAAAGCATCATCCGATTGGCTTATGAGACTGCCGGACGGCAGCCTCCTGAAAGAATCACAGCTCACTCCACTAGGGCTGTGGCTTCCACATGGGCCTTCAAGAATGAGGCTTCTGTTGATCAGATATGTAAGGCAGCGACTTGGTCTTCACTGCACACTTTTGCCAAATTTTACAAATTTGATACTTTTGCTTCTTCGGAGGCTATTTTTGGGAGAAAGGTTTTGCAAGCCGTGGTGCCTTCCGTTTAGGTAACCTGATTTGCTCCCTCCCTTCATCCGTGTCCTAAAGCTTTGGTATTGGTTCCCACAAGTAAGGATGACGCCGTGGACCGGACACACCAATGTTGGAGAAAACAGAATTTATGCTTACCTGATAAATTACTTTCTCCAACGGTGTGTCCGGTCCACGGCCCGCCCTGGTTTTTTAATCAGGTCTGATGAATTATTTTCTTTAACTACAGTCACCACGGTACCATATGGTTTCTCCTATATTTTTCCTCCTGTCCGTCGGTCGAATGACTGGGGTGGGCGGAGCCTAGGAGGGACTATATGGCCAGCTTTGCTGGGACTCTTTGCCATTTCCTGTTGGGGAAGAGATATTCCCACAAGTAAGGATGACGCCGTGGACCGGACACACCGTTGGAGAAAGTAATTTATCAGGTAAGCATAAATTCTGTTTTCTGCTGCTCGCATTGATAACATAACATAATTATTATCATGACTTTGACGTGATTTTCTCACATTATCTATAACCCACTATTTGCTCATTTTCAGTTTATCTAGTGAATTTGTTCAGTGACCCAATTCTTGCTCCTTATTAGCAAACTAGTGAGTAAATACATAAATAAATAAAGTACAATTTATTTATGATGGACAAGAACGTGACATTTATTTTACGGATACATCTCTTAATTATAGTACCTTATTTTGTTTTATGCATTCTATTAAGAGATTTGTATTTGTTTCCTCTTACACCGTGTCCTTTTTATTTATCATTAGATAATTTTTAAATTTCCAAATATGTAGCATGGTTGGTCTTTGTGTCCTAAAATTCGATTTAAATTTGATTTTAAACTTGCATATTGCTAAGTTTTAACTATTTTTGGTTCATTTATTCCCTGCTATTCAACTATTGATGTCATTATTTTATATCAATTCATTGTTTATACATTTTCACCAGATTCCAGTGCTAAATATGTAGCATGGTTGATTTATTATCCATCTGCTTTTACTATATTTAGGCTCTTTAATTTATTTTTAAGGGCTTGTTACTTATATCGTTTACATTTGCTGTACAATGAATTCTCACTTTTGTTTTCAGATATGTAGCATGGTTAGTCATGACATTAAAAACTTAGATTTAGGCACCGCTATATTTTAATTCTATAGTTTAATTTCTCATCCAGTATCTTATAACTTTTCTTTTACACACCTATTTCCAGTGCTCTATTTGTAACATTTTTAGTCATTGTTTTGTACAGGCTTCTTAATTACATATCATCTTTAAGCTATTTTTCAATTTATTCCCAAAAGTTTATAACATCCGACTCAAGATTTAGACCCTTAGGTAATAGCGTCTGTAATTTTATCATCCAAAATATTTCTTGTTTGGCTAGTATATAATTTATATCACCCCCCGTTTGGGGACCCTTACTTTTTCTATAATCGTCCATCTTAATGAGTTTGGACTTTTTGCATGTTTCCCTGAAAAGTGTTCAATTAATGGTGTTGTCATTGTACCAGTTTTTATATTTGTGATATGTTCACGTATACGACTCCTCACCTCTCGTGTCGTTAACCCTGTGTATTGCACATTACAGGTCTGGCATGTTAATAAATATATACAATTCGTTGCCCTGCAGTTCAAACATTCTCGCTGGTTAAAGATTCTTCCAGTGGCTTCACTTTTAAAGTGATTGCCAGGGGTTAAGTATTCTCATGCTGTACACGTATGATTACTGCATGGGAACACACCCACACAGCTTAGCCAGGAACTTGTGGTTGTTCTATTTTCTGGAAGTTTTGCGGGTGCTACAATATTGCCTACTGTTTTTGCTCTTCTGTATGAGAAGTTGCACCCTTTCTTTGCAATATTTGCTAGGCGATCATCAGCACTCAATATAGAGAGGTTCATTCTTATTATGTCACAGACTCTATGATACTGATCACTGTAATCTGTTACAAAATATATGCCTCTATCAGAATAATTTTTTCTCTCTTTTTTGGGGGGGTCTTGAAGCAAACTTTCCCTCTCAATCTCCCCTACCATTTTATTTACATTGGTCACCATAGATTTATCATAACCTCTCTTTCCTCTAAGTCCTTGCCTTGTTTATTGTATTCATCTTTCTTTGTACAATTTCGTCTTAGCCTTACGAACTGACCCTTTGTTATTGCCTTGAATATACCTTTAGGGTGACAGCTTTTGGCATGGAGTACTGTATTCCCAGAAATTTATGTGGAACAGCTCCCACCAACCCATGAATAGGTTGGCATAGAAGGGGGCAAACTTGGCCCCATAGCTGTTCCACATCTTTGGAGGTAGTAGGCGCCTTCAAACAGAAAATAATTATGTGTCAAAAGAAACTTGGTTGTATCCAATATAAATTTTATACAGGTGTTATTGTAATCACCTGATCTCTTAAGGAAGAACTCAATGGCTTCTATCATGTTGTATGGATGTATATAGTGCTTTTACATCTATTGTAAGCCACCCGAACTGCTCTTTCCACTTTATATTTTTATGTTTTAATTTATATTGCATATATTTGCCATGAGTCAGGTCTATATTTCCCTTTGCAGTCTTACAGTTTCAGCATGGAAATTATGTTTTTGGGAGTTATTTAGTAATTTTTTTCTTACCTGGGGTTCCAGCTAGTTGTAACTTCAGACTTCTTTTTTAAAATTTTCATGGGCAAATTAGGCTCGCAATGGCTCAAAATGCTTCTATTTATTGCGTCATTCTTGGCACAAATATTTTTGGCGTGAAGGTTGCGTTTGTTGTGATGCGAGTCACTTCATTTCTTGTGTCTTTGGTGACGCAAATTTTTTTGGCGCAAAGTTGCACTTGTTATGACACGAATCGTGTCATTTCTTGTTAACTTGTCTGAAACTGATCCTGCCTCTGTTGCTGTAGAAAATATGCTGCCTGTACACAATTTCTATCAAAGCTAAGTGTGTATATTGTTTAATTAGCTGATTTTATTTCTTCAGCTCATATATGTGGCACTTGTAATGTTTTATTATTCATACTGATGTTTCTTTAGTACCTATACATCTACTGTTTTACCTTCACAGTCTAATGTACATGATATTACTGTTGATATAAAGGATTATATTGAAAAAGACATAGAGAAGGCTATGACTGCTATTCCGCCTTCAAATTAACGTAATTGATCTCTCCTAAGTTCTCATAAAACTATGAAGTTTGTATTGATCAACAGCATACTGTAGTATTTCTGCTAATGTAGTTTTCTCCGACTCAGAGGACCCTATTTCAAAAACTGATTTTGATCAATCAAACTTTCAGTTGAATGTATTCATTCTTTATTAAGGAAGTATTGTTTACTTTGAGTATTAAGGGATCTAGTCCTCTTGATATCAAGAATAGCAAATTTTGAATTCTGTTTTTTTAAGCTTCTGAGGTAACTCTTGAAGTTTTTCTTATTCCAGATGCTATCTATCATATGTTAGTAAGGATTCTAAACTTCGTGCTTCTTTTTACCTTTCTACTAGGTTTAAAAAGCTATATCTTTCACCTATGGCTAATTAAAGGGACACTGAACCCAAATTTCTTTTTCTTTCATGATTCAGATAGAGCATGAAATTGTAAGCAACTTTCTAATTTACTCCTATTATCAAGTTTTCTTTGTTCTCTTGCTATCTTTATTTTAAAAGCAGGAATGTAAATCTTAGCAGCCAGCCCATTTTAAGTTCAGCACCATGGATAGCGCTTGCTTATTGGAGGCTTACATTTACCCACCAATAAGCAAGCATAACCCAGGTTCTCAACCAAAAATGGACCGGCTCCTATGCATCACATTCCTGCTTTTTTAATAAAGATAGCAAGAAAACGAAGAAAAATTGATAATAGGAGTAAATTAGAAAGTTGCTTAAAATTGCATGCACTATCTGAATCATGAACGAAAAAATTTGGGTTTAGTGTCCCTTTAAGTGTTTTTAGGTAAAAGTCCTTTAAGGTGGGGCTATTTCTTCTCTTGCCGAACGTACTTCTGTCCTATGGAAGATATTTCTTCTTTTAAGGATCTTTTAGATAGGAAGTTTGTTTCCTATCTTAAGAGAAGCATATTTACATATTGGCCATATTTTTTTAACTTGCCATTTCTATGGCTAATGTTGTTGCGGTTTCAACATTTTGGTTGGACAGTTTAGTTATCAGATCTTGATTTGTCTAAGCATTGTTCTTTTACTTCAGCATGCTAATCATTTCATTTATGATGCTATATTTTATGTCATTTTAACTGATATTTAATCTTTGTTTTTAGCCATTTTTACTAGAAGAGTTTTATGGCTTAAATCTCTGATATGGTGTTTAAATTTGGATTACTATCTTATTTTAGGATTGTAATTTTTAAAGGTTTTCTATTGGATTTTATTATCTTCTCTATTACTGGGGGAAAGGGAGTCTTTTCTGCCCCATGTTAAGAAATCTAAGGGTCATTTTTATGCTCTCAATAGTTTTTTTCATTCCCTTAAGGCCTCTGGCTCTGATTTTAGTTTTTTTTCTGAATTTGAATAATTCCAAGCCTTATAATTAAAAAATTTCAGCCCCTAAGATTGCATGAAGGTGCGACCTTTTAACCAGTTCTACTGGTGGGGGGGGGCGATTGATTGTATTTCAACACATTTAGTCAGTTTCTGTTCAAATCAGTGGATTCAGAATATTGTTTTCTCAGGGGTATCGAATAGGTTTTAGAATAAAAACCTCCCATAGGAAGTTTCTTTTCCATGTTATAACAAACCCTGTGAAATGTGTTTCAGATTTAGAGTTTTCAGGGGTGATGGTTCCAGTTCCTCTGCAGGAACGGAGTTTGGGTTTCTATTCAAATCTGTTCATTGTCCTAAAGAAAAAAATTGTTCAGACCGATTCTGGATCTGCAATTTTTATATTGTTTTGTAAGAGTCACAACTTTCAAGATGGTGACTATAGGGACTATTCTGCCTTTCTGGTTAGCAAGGTTACGTCATGTCTACAATAGACTTACAGGACGCTTATTTTCAATTCATTCAGACCACTATTGTTTTCTGAGATTCACTTTTCTAGATAAGCATTACTAATTTGTCGCTTGTCCTTTTGGGCTAGCGGCAGCTCAGAGATTCTTTTTAAAGATTCTTGGTGCCCTTCTATCTGTATTCAGAGAGCAGGGTATTGTGGGGTTTCCTTATTTTGATGATATTTGGTACTAGCTTTAATCTTTTCATTCAGCAGAATATCACTTGAAACAACTAGTGTGGTTTCCTCAAGACATGCTTAGAGGATCAATTTACAATAGTGTTTCTTGATTCCTTAGACAAGGGTCACCTTTTTAGGTTTCCAGATAAATTTTAGTATCTATTACTTTTCTTCATAAATGGAGAGTCCACAGCTGCATTCATTATTTTTGGGAATTCAGAACATGGCCACCAGGAGGAGGCAGACACCCCAGCCAAAGGCTTAAATACCCCTCCCACTTCCCTCATCCCCCAGTCATTCTTTGCTTTTCGTCCCAGGAGGTTGGCAGAGAAGTGTCAGAAGTTTGCAATTAGTCTCTTATGGAGGGTAGTACTCTTCGGCATGGGATTGGAGTTTTAAGTAGTCCTGTCAGCCTTTCAGTGAAAGCATGAATGAAAGTTAGAGTTCGGAGATGCAGGGAGAATCTTTCTGCGAAACCATCCCAACTTATTTTAACAGCTTCACAAGCAATCGGCGTTGACAAGTTTCGCTGCCTGCTTTCTTCTCTCAAGTCCATGGCAGAGGTGACACTACTATCTGTCACACTTGAAGGGCCGTGTTCCTGTTCCACGGCGTAGATTCCAGTAAGATTGTTACATTTTCTCCAACATAGGTGTGTCCGGTCCACGGCGTCATCCTTACTTGTGGGATATTCTCTTCCCCAACAGGAAATGGCAAAGAGCCCAGCAAAGCTGGTCACATGATCCCTCCTAGGCTCCGCCTACCCCAGTCATTCTCTTTGCCGTTGCACAGGCAACATCTCCACGGAGATGGCTAAGAGTTTTTTGGTGTTTAAATGTAGTTTTTATCCTTCAATCAAGTGTTTGTTATTTTAAAATAGTGCTGGTATGTACTATTTACTCTGAAACAGAAAAGAGATGAAGATTTCTGTTTGTAAGAGGAAGATGATTTTAGCAAACGTTACTAAAATCGATTGCTGTTTCCACACAGGACTGTTGAGATGAAGTAACTTCAGTTGGGGGAAGCAGTTGGCAGACTTTTCTGCCTGAGGTATGACTGGCCACATTTCTAACAAGACTTTGTAATGCTGGAAGGCTGTCATTTCCCCTATGGGGACCGGTAAGCCATTTTCTTAGATTAAGTAAAAGAATAAAGGGCTTTATAAGGGCTTAAAAAACTGGTAGACATTTTTCTGGGCTAAAACGATTACTTTGCTAAGCATATTTGGCAGATTATAACTCTTAATAGTTATTATAATCTTGGGGATTGTTGTTAAAAAACGGCAGGCACTGTATGGACACCTTTTTCAGATGGGGGCCTTTTCTAGTCATAGGCAGAGCCTCATTTCCGCGCCACTAATGCGCAGTTGTTTTTGGAAAGCAAGGCATGCAGATGCATGTGTGAGGAGCTAAGAACCACTGAAAAAGCTTATAGAAGGCGTCATTTGGTATCGTATTCCCCTCTGGGCTTGGTTGGGTCTCAGCAAAGCAGATACCTGGGACTGTATAGGGGTTAAATGTAAAAACGGCTCCGGTTCCGTTATTTTAAGGGTTAAAGCTTTCAAATTTGGTGTGCAATACTTTTAAGGCTTTAAGACACCGTGGTGAATTTTGAACAATTCCTTCATGCTTTTTCGCATATTCAGTAATAAAGTGTGTTCTGTTTAAAATTTAAAGTGACAGTAACGGTTTTATTTTAAAACGTTTTTTGTGCTTTGTTGACAAGTTTAAGCCTGTTTAACATGTCTGAACCATCAGATAAGCGATGTTCTATATGTATGAAAGCCAAGGTTTCTCCCCATTTAAATATATGTGATAATTGTGACATAGTGCCCAAACAAAGTAGGGACAATGATGCCACAGATAATAATATTGCCCAAGATGATTCCTCAAATGAGGGGAGTAAGCATGGTACTGCATCATCCCCTTCTGTGTCTACACCAGTTTTGCCCACACAAGAGGCCCCTAGTACATCTAGTGCGCCAATACTTATTACCATGCAACAATTAACGGCTGTTATGGATAATTCTATTGCAAACATTTTATCTAAAATGCCTACTTATCAGAGAAAGCGCGATTGCTCTGTTTTAAACACTGAAGAGCAAGAGGACGCTGATGATAACGGTTCTGACATACCCTCACACCAATCTGAAGGGAGGAGGGAGGTTTTGTCTGAGGGAGAAATTTCAGATTCAGGAAAAATTTCTCAACAAGCTGAACCTGATGTTGTAACATTTAAATTTAAATTAGAACATCTCCGCGCACTGCTTAAGGATGTATTATCTACTCTGGATGATTGTGACAATTTGGTCATTCCAGAGAAATTATGTAAGATGGACAAGTTCCTAGAGGTTCCGGTGCCCCCCGATGCTTTTCCTATACCCAAGCGGGTGGCGGACATAGTAAATAAGGAGTGGGAAAGGCCCGGCATACCTTTTGTTCCTCCCCCTATATTTAAGAAATTATTTCCTATAGTCGACCCCAGAAAGGACTTATGGCAGACAGTCCCCAAGGTCGAGGGGGCGGTCTCTACTCTAAACAAACGCACTACTATTCCCATAGAAGATAGTTGTGCTTTCAAAGATCCTATGGATAAAAAATTAGAGGGTTTGCTTAAAAAGATGTTTGTTCAGCAAGGTTACCTTCTACAACCAATTTCATGCATTGTTCCTGTCACTACGGCAGCGTGTTTCTGGTTCGAAGAACTAGAAAAGTCGCTCAATAAAGAATCTTCGTATGAGGAGGTTATGGACAGAGTTCAAGCACTTAAATTGGCTAACTCTTTTATTTTAGATGCCGCTTTGCAATTAGCTAGATTAGCGGCGAAAAATTCAGGGTTTGCTATCGTGGCGCGCAGAGC
Source organism: Bombina bombina (assembly GCF_027579735.1). Classification (NCBI taxonomy): domain Eukaryota; kingdom Metazoa; phylum Chordata; class Amphibia; order Anura; family Bombinatoridae; genus Bombina; species Bombina bombina. The sequence goes on from NC_069500.1 coordinate 159,521,169, forward strand.
GCTTTGGCTAAAGTCTTGCTTAACATCCCTTTCAAGGGTAAAACACTGTTTGGTCCTGATTTGAAAGAGATTATTTCAGACATCACCGGGGGAAAGGGCCACGCCCTTCCTCAGGATAGGTCTTTTAAGGCTAAAAATAAGCCTAATTTTCGTCCCTTTCGCAGAAACGGACCAGCCTCTAATTCTACATCCTCTAAGCAAGAGGGTAATACTTCTCAACCCAAACCAGCCTGGAGACCGATGCAAGGCTGGAACAAGGGTAAGCGGGCCAAGAAGCCTGCCACTGCTACCAAAACAGCATGAAGGGATGGCCCCCGATCCGGGACCGGATCTGGTGGGGGGCAGACTTTATCTCTTTGCTCAGGCCTGGGCAAGAGATGTTCAGGATCCTTGGGCACTAGAAATAGTTTCTCAGGGTTATCTCCTGGAATTCAAGGAACTACCCCCAAGGGGAAGGTTCCACAGGTCTCAATTATCTTCAAACCAAATAAAAAGACAGGCATTCTTACATTGTGTAGAAGACCTGTTAAAGATGGGAGTTATTCACCCAGTTCCAATAGGAGAACAAGGGATGGGGTTTTACTCCAACCTGTTCATAGTTCCCAAAAAAAGGGAACATTCAGACCAATTTTAGATCTCAAGATCCTAAACAAATTTCTCAGGGTTCCATCGTTCAAAATGGAAACCATTCGAACGATCCTTCCTACCATCCAGGAAGGTCAATTTATGACCACGGTGGATTTAAAGGATGCGTACCTACATATTCCTATCCACAAGGAACATCATCAGTTCCTAAGGTTCGCTTTTCTGGACAAGCATTACCAGTTTGTGGCACTTCCATTCGGATTAGCCACTGCTCCGAGAATTTTCACAAAGGTACTAGGGTCCCTTCTAGCGGTTCTAAGACCAAGGGGCATTGCAGTAGTACCGTACTTGGACGACATCCTGATTCAAGCGTCGTCTCTGTCAAAAGCAAAGGCTCATACGGACATCGTCCTAGCCTTTCTCAGATCTCACGGATGGAAAGTGAACATAGAAAAAAGTTCTCTGTCCCCGTCAACAAGAGTTCCCTTCTTGGGAACAATAATAGACTCCTTAGAAATGAGGATTTTTCTGACAGAGGTCAGAAAATCAAAACTTCTAAGCTCTTGTCAAGTACTTCATTCTGTTCTTCGTCCTTCCATAGCGCAGTGCATGGAAGTAATAGGATTGATGGTTGCAGCAATGGACATAGTTCCTTTTGCACGAATTCATCTAAGACCATTACAACTGTGCATGCTCAGACAGTGGAAAGGGGATTATACAGACTTGTCTCCGACGATTCAAGTAGATCAAAGGACCAGAGATTCACTCCGTTGGTGGCTGATCCTGGACAACCTGTCACAGGGAATGAGCTTCCGCAGACCAGAGTGCGTCATTGTCACGACCGACGCCAGTCTGGTGGGCTGGGGTGCGGTCTGGGAACCCCTGAAAGCTCAGGGTCTATGGTCTCGGGAAGAATCTCTTCTCCCGATAAACATTCTGGAACTGAGAGCGATATTCAATGCTCTCAAAGCTTGGCCTCATCTAGCAAAGGCCAAATTCATAAGGTTTCAATCAGACAACATGACGACAGTTGCATATATCAACCATCAGGGGGGAACAAGGAGTTCCCTGGCGATGGAGGAAGTGACCAAGATAATTCAATGGGCGGAGGATCACTCCTGCCACTTGTCTGCAATCCACATCCCAGGAGTGGAAAATTGGGAAGCGGATTTTCTGAGTCGTCAGACATTCCATCCGGGGGAGTGGGAACTCCATCCGGAAATCTTTGCCCAAATAACTCGATTATGGGGCATTCCAGACATGGATCTGATGGCCTCTCGTCAGAACTTCAAGGTTCCTTGTTACGGGTCCAGATCCAGGGATCCCAAGGCGACTCTAGTAGATGCACTAGTAGCACCTTGGACCTTCAACCTAGCTTATGTATTCCCACCGTTTCCTCTCATTCCCAGGCTGGTAGCCAGGATCAATCAGGAGAGGGCTTCGGTGATCTTGATAGCTCCTGCGTGGCCACGCAGGACTTGGTATGCAGACCTGGTGAATATGTCATCGGCTCCACCATGGAAGCTACCTTTGAGACAGGACCTTCTTGTTCAAGGTCCATTCGTACATCCGAATCTGGTTTCCCTCCAACTGACTGCTTGGAGATTGAACGCTTGATTTTATCAAAGCGTGGGTTTTCAGATTCTGTAATAGATACTCTGATTCAGGCTAGAAAGCCTGTAACTAGAAAAATTTACCATAAGATATGGAAAAAATATATCTGTTGGTGTGAATCTAAAGGATTCCCATGGAACAAGATAAAAATTCCTAAGATTCTATCCTTTCTACAAGAAGGTTTGGAGAAAGGATTATCTGCAAGTTCTCTGAAGGGACAGATCTCTGCTTTATCTGTTTTACTTCACAAAAGGCTGGCAGCTGTGCCAGACGTTCAAGCGTTTGTTCAGGCTCTGGTTAGAATCAAGCCTGTTTACAGACCTTTGACTCCTCCCTGGAGTCTTAATCTAGTTCTTTCAGTTCTTCAAGGGGTTCCGTTTGAACCCTTACATTCCGTAGATATTAAGTTATTATCTTGGAAAGTTTTGTTTTTGGTTGCTATTTCTTCTGCTAGAAGAGTTTCTGAGTTATCTGCTCTGCAGTGTTCTCCGCCCTATCTGGTGTTCCATGCAGATAAGGTGGTTTTGCGTACTAAGCCTGGTTTTCTTCCGAAAGTGGTTTCCAACAAAAATATTAACCAGGAGATAGTTGTACCTTCTTTGTGTCCGAATCCAGTTTCAAAGAAGGAACGTTTGTTACACAATTTGGACGTAGTCCGTGCTCTAAAATTCTATTTAGAGGCCACTAAAGATTTCAGACAAACATCTTCTTTGTTTGTTGTTTATTCTGGTAAAAGGAGAGGTCAAAAAGCAACTTCTACCTCTTTCTTTTTGGCTTAAAAGCATTATCCGATTGGCTTATGAGACTGCCGGACGGCAGCCTCCTGAAAGTATCACAGCTCATTCCACTAGGGCTGTGGCTTCCACATGGGCCTTCAAGAACGAGGCTTCTGTTGACCAGATATGTAAGGCAGCGACTTGGTCTTCACTGCACACTTTTGCCAAATTTTACAAATTTGATACTTTTGCTTCTTCAGAGGCTATTTTTGGGAGAAAGGTTTTGCAAGCCGTGGTGCCTTCCATTTAGGTGACCTGATTTGCTCCCTCCCTTCATCCGTGTCCTAAAGCTTTGGTATTGGTTCCCACAAGTAAGGATGACGCCGTGGACCGGACACACCTATGTTGGAGAAAACAGAATTTATGCTTACCTGATAAATTACTTTCTCCAACGGTGTGTCCGGTCCACGGCCCGCCCTGGTTTTTTTAATCAGGTCTGATGAATTATTTTCTCTAACTACAGTCACCACGGTATCATATGGTTTCTCCTATGCATATTTCCTCCTGTACGTCGGTCGAATGACTGGGGTAGGCGGAGCCTAGGAGGGATCATGTGACCAGCTTTGCTGGGCTCTTTGCCATTTCCTGTTGGGGAAGAGAATATCCCACAAGTAAGGATGACGCCGTGGACCGGACACACCGTTGGAGAAAGAAATTTATCAGGTAAGCATAAATTCTGTTTTACTTTCGTCATGATTGTAGGCTCATGGCTTTGTGGAACATAACTTCCTTTGGAAGTGACGCAGCCTTTACGGTCGGGCCACTTTTTCTGGACTGTGGTTTACCTTGTGAGCTGGCGTGGTCACGTTCTTGACTCCATTTCCGCATTCCTGACCTTGTGGCGACGGAGAAATTCTGATCTGCTGGTGTCGGGCTCTTAGGAGGTGGTGAGTGCCCCAGTCATTGTGGGTGTTAGGTGCCGTTTAAGTTTTTCGTCCAATTTTTGTATCAATATCCTAGCTATGGAGGAGTCTGATATTGTCGAGATGGACGTCTCTGTTTCAGTTTTTACTCCTTGCGCAGAATGCGTATTGCCCCGTATGATACTAGCCTATCAGTTATGTTCTGAATGCCGTATTAGAGTGCTTAATTCCTCGGGATCAGGGAATTAAGGGGCCGCTGAGCCATCCGCCTCTGGGGCATCTGTCATCCAAGAGTTAGTTCCCTTCCACCATTGCTTACTACGCATGCAGGTAACCCAGACTTTGCTAATCCTTCTCAGAAGGTAGCTTCTTCCTGACAGAGGTTTCAGCACGATGTCGCATGTCCATAATTTCAGCACTGGCGCGTATGCAACTTCCAGAAGTTGGTTTTAGATACTGTTCGTGTTCCGTTATCCAGGGCTCTTCAGGCATGAGGTGGCCTGTTCAGCTCTCTGGGCGAACGACTGTCCCTGAGGCTTCAGCGGGTAAACCTTCAGGGTCGGAGTCGTCTTTTTCTCTGGCGGGTGTATGCTGTGCTTTTACGTATAGACTGGTTTCATATTTCCTTAGGGAAGTTTGTCTGGAATCGATACTCATGATTGTTTGGTTGGACTGTTACTTCTAAGGAAGTTTGTTATGGTTGTGTTTAGTCCTATGTGTGTCTGCTGTTTCTCCCTTCTTCTGCGGCTCTTGGGATTGTCCTTTTTGGATTTTTTCCTTTTGAGGTTCTCTTCTTCGTATGAGACTTCGGGACTTTGTTCGTTGCTCCTTAGCGGTCTTGGCTGCCTTATAGGAGGGCCTTGTGACTTTTTTCCTACTTTAGGGATTTAGTCGTTCCCTATCAGGGACGATGGGCCGTGTTGTCTCCTCCAAGCTTCACTTAGGGGTTTTTCTACCTGTGTTTAGAAAGCTCTGCATTCTTTTTCCTTGGAGACTAGCCTTTGTTTTATTCACTCTAGCCTTTTGTTTTATTCACACCACTTTGTCCTCAATGTTTTCTCTGGGTGTTGTTTTAATGCTTTTTTGGGCTCTAGGCTCTTAGTGCCACTCTGTCGTACTTTAGTTCCTTTTGGAGTGTTGGACTCCTGCAAGGGCTTTTCTCTTCCTTTGGGTTAGGATTTCCGAGTGAGTCTTGTTCCAGTTCTCCGGGTTAGTCCGGTTATGTTCCCTGTGATGTTCCCTTGAACGATCTGGGGCTCAGGCTTATAGTTTTTGTTGTGGATGTCCGGAAGACTTAGGATCCTGTGGCTGGTTCGGTGCAATCCAGTTTTTCCAGGGAACATAGGCTATGACCTTTTCGGGCCAGACAGTTGAGCTGTTAGCAGCTTGGCCAGGATTTCTGTGCCTTTTGACTGAGGCGTTTTCCCCTTTTTGGGGAGTTCCTCTGTGTTCATCTATTATATCTTTATGATTTTCATTTGGATTTGTTTCCTCAGCCTATGGCTTCATGTCTTATGAACTTGTGCGCTGTTCTTTTCCGTACTCTCCACTTCGGGGGGGGTAGTTTGTCCTTATGGGGGTGGGGTTTTCCTCTCTTTGGAGGTTGGTTGTCCTGTCCGGTGTGCAGGTTGTTGGAACAGGTGTTTTTTATCCTCTAGAGGTGAGCGATTCGCTCTCTGGGGTTCTGTTTTATCTGGGGAGATGATGTCTCCATGTTTGAGACTGTCATGGAGTGTCATGCTGGGTCTTCTGAGGGCTCTATTGCATTTTCTCTGTTCCTCTCCTACAGGGTTCCCTTTGGAGCTCCTATTGTTAGAGCTCTTGGGTTGGCACCCAAGCTCCGTTGGGGTGGCTGAGTCCATCCTTTTCCGTTCTCTTTCTGTGGACTGGTGTTTGGGGGTTTTTCTGTTCCCCTGTCTTTCAGACCTGACATTCTGCTGTAGTGGTCTGTTGGTTACTTTGCTGCCTAGCAAGCGGAAGGTTTGCGGTTTGAAATCAGTTGCAGCTGTTTGCACCTTGTCTGTGTGTTGGCAGACTTTTGCAAAGACTCTATTGTTTGCCTTTGGGTCATTTGTGGTACAGTGAGCCTTTTTGAGGTTTCTGTGCTTTCTCCATGTTCAAGTTATGTGAGTATGACTGGCGGCTTGTTAGTTAAGCCTGTGCTGGGTCCACTGCTTAGTGGATGTTTTGCAGTCTGTCGGTAACTGTTTGTGACCTATCTTCTGCTGCTCTTACTTGCCTGCAAGTATTTTAATTCAAAGTCATCCTGGTATGACTGTAGCGTGTGGTGTTGACCCAGGGGTTTGCCTTTCTGGGTTTGCTGCACGTATATCGGACTCAATATTTTGAGTTTCCTTACGTCTTGAGGACTCTGTCTTTTAGGGTGTTCCTCCATATCCTTCCCTTTTGGGAGTTTAAATTAGTTGATCCCCTTCTCTGGTACGGGGTGTGTGGTTGAGGACTGCTTACTGGGCGATGGTGTCTCCTGGAGGAGTGCTGGCTCAGTTGTGTTTCTCTCTGCGGTCTCTAGCAAGGCTGGTGGACTATTTGCGGGTCAGTGTCCTTGGGGCCTTTTCATTTTCAAATTTTCTCGGCTTCGGGCGAAGTGGGTTTTTTTGTTGGGTAGGGGTTTTCAGGCCTTTTGTACCCACCCATTTGAGCATTCAGTGTCCTCTATAGCTTGGATATTGTTTTCCCCAAAGTAATGAATGCAGCTGTGGACTCTTTCCATTTATGAAGAAAAACTTAAATGATGCTTACCTGATGATGATAATTTTCTTTTCTTCAGATGGAAAGAGTCCACAGCTCCCCGCCTATGTTTTTTTGGGGCGTCTGTTATTTTTCTTCTGACAAATTTTCACCCTGATATTTCTTCTACTGTTCCTTGTTCCTCGGCAGAATGACTGGGGGATGAGGGAAGTTGGAGGGGTATTTAAGCCTTTGGCTGGGGTGTCTTTGCCTCCTCCTGGTGGCCAGGTTCTGAATTCCCAAAAGTAATGAATGCAGCTGTGGACTCTTTCCATCTGAAGAAAAGAAAATGATCAGGTAAGCATAATTTAAAGGGACAGTCTAGGCCAAAATAAACTTTCATGATTCACATAGGGCATGTAATTTTAAACAATTTTCCAATTTACTTTTATCACCAATTTTGCTTTGTTCTCTTGGTATTCTTAGTTGAAAGCTTAACCTAGGAGGTTCATATGCTAATTTCTTAGACCTTGAAGCCCACCTCTTTCAGATTGCATTTTAACAGTTTTTCACCACTAGAGGTTGTTAGTTCACGTATTTCATATAGATAACACTGTGTTCGTGCATGAGAAGTTATCTGTGAGCAGACACTGATTGGCTAGACTGCAAGTCTGTCAAAAGAACTGAAAAAAGGGGCAGTTTGCAGAGGCTTAGATACAAGATAATCACAGAGGTTAAAAGTATATTATTATAACTGTGTTGGTTATGCAAAACTGGGGAATGGGTAATAAAGGGATTATCTATCTTTTAAAACAATAAAAATTCTGGTGTAGACTGTCCCTTTAAGTTTTTTCTGATAGACTAGAGACAAATGAAGTTAATTTTAGTTTGTCTAAACCTTCAGTCTCTATTTTTTTCTTTCAGTGGTTATGTACATGAAAGTGTTTGGTCTCATGACTGCAGCATCAGGTGCGATCCTCTTTGCTCGTTTTCGTTTGGGTTCTCTCTAGCTTTGTATGTTGCACCATAGGTGCAGGGATTATTTTCAGTTATCACAACTGATATACTTAAATCCCAGCGCTTTTTTCTCTCTGATTTGGTGGTTGTACTATCACCTTATTGTTCAGGGGGCCTCATTTGTTCATCCTACCTGGACTGTTTTCTCAACAGATGCAAGTTTAATGTGGGAGAGCTGTCTGAGAGTCTCTGACAGCACTAGGGGTTTGGAAAATTTAGGAGCCGTGGTTACCAATCAATATTTTAGAACTCCATGTTATTTTCAGGAATCTTCAGGCGTGGCCTCTATTGAAGAGACTACTTTTACATTTGTTTTTTAAACAGACAATATCACAACAGTGGCATTTGTCAATCATCAAGGAGGGACTTGCAGTCCTTTAGTTATGTAGGAAGTATCTCTGATACTTGCTTGGATAGAATCCAACTCTTGTTTAATTTCTGTGATTTATATCTCAGGTGTAGACAATTGGGAAGGGGATTATCACAGCCGTCAGACTTTATATCTGGGGGAGTGCTCTCCATCCAGATGGGTTTTTTTTTGTTTTATTTTTCATCTTGTATTGATGTGGGGTCTTCCAGAAATAGATCTGATGGTCTGGTTTTCCAGATTCCTTTCCAGGTCCAAGGATCCTCAGGAGGAGATAGTGGATGCTCTAGCAGTTCTTTGGTTTTTACCAACCTGCTTACATTTTTCCGCCTTTAGTTATTTTTCCAAAGGTGATCTTCAAGATCATAATGGAACAATTTTTATGTGTTTCTGATAGCTCCAGCTTGGTGTCTCAGGTTTTGGTATGTGGACCTTGTCAGGATGTTCAGTTACCAGCCTTGGCCACTTCTTTTAAGGCCAGACCTTCTGTTTCTGGGGCCGTTTTTTCCATAGGATCTCAAATTTCTAAATTTGAAGGTTTGGAAATTGAACGCTTAATTGTTTAGTCATAGTTGTTTCTCTGACTCAGTTGTTTTCACTATGATACAGGCTCGTAATTCTGTTTCTAGGATATTTTATTTTTGGGTTTGGAAAACCTATATTTCATGATGTTTATCTCATGATTATTCTTGGCATTCTTTTAGAATTCCTAGGATTTTACACTTTCTTCAGGATGGTTTGGATTAACGTTTTGTCTGCAAATACTTTGAAAGGACAAATTTCTGCTCTTTCTGTCTTATTTCATAGAAAGATTAACTTCCTGATATTCACTGTTTTGTTCAGGCTTTGATTCATTTTAAACCTGTTTTTTAATCTATTTCTCCTTCGTGTGTCTAAGATTTGTCAGGCTCCTCCTTTTGAGTCTATGTATTCTCTGGACATTAAGTTACTTTCTTGGAAAGTGATTTTTCTTTTGGCTATCTCTTCTGCTTGAATAATTTCTGTATTGTCTGCTCTCTCTTGTGAGTGTCTCTATCTGATTTTCCATCAAGGTAAAGCTGTTTTGCAGACTTCATTTAAATTTTTACCTAAAGTTGTGAATTCTAACAACATCAATAAGGAAATTGTTGCTCATTCTTTGTGTCCTAATTTTAAGAATTCTCTTGTAGGGTCTTTACATTCTTTGGATGTGTTAAGAGCTTTGAAATATTATGTTGAGGCTACTTAAGATTTCAGTAAGACTTCTAGTCATTGTTGTTTTTTTTGTCTCCAGGAAAGGTCAGAAAGTCTCTGTTATTTATCTGGTCTTTTGGTTCAGACTTTTGATTCGCAAAGCTTAGAGATTTACAGCTCATTTTACTAGATCAGCTGCCACTTCTTGGGTTCTCAAGAATGAAGCTTCAGTTGATCAATTTGCAAAGCAGCAACTTGGTCTACTTTTTCATATTTTTTCTAATTTTACCTTTTTTATGTGTTTGCTTCCTCGGAAGCAGCCTTTGGTAGAAAGGTTTTTCAGGCATTTGTTTCAGCTTGATTCTAATGCCTTTGTTTTTAGTTTTTTTTTAAATATTTAAGAAAACGTAATTATTGTTTGATTTAATTTCTGAGCGGAAATATCATCTGTTTTTATTTTTATCCCCCCTCTCTAGTGACTTGTGGTCTTCCACATCTTGGGTATTATATCCCATGCGTCACTAGCTCATGGACTCTTGCCACTTAAATGAAATAAAATATAATTTATGTAAGAACTTGCCTGATAAATTCATTTATTTCATAGTGGCAAGAGTCCATGAGACCCACCCTATTTTTTGTGGTTATGATTTTTTTATTTTTTTTGTATAAAGCACATTATTTTCCAGTTCCTCTTTTTGTATGCTTTTTTACTTTATACACCTCACTTCTTGGCTATACATTAAACTAAGGGATGAGTGAGGTGGGAGGTGTATTTATAAGCATTTAGAGGTTTGGGAAACTTTGCCCCCTCCAGGTAGGAATGTATATCCCATCACTAGCTCATGGACTCTTGCCACAAAACTTATAAAGACATATTCTGCTTTGCATAATTATTGATCTTCTGCCTCAGTTGTTTTTAGGGTCAAACCTTTGTCCTTCCTTTCTCTGAATGCATTATTTCTTACTCAAACATGAAGGATTGGGGGCTCTTGAGATCCTTTAGACTTTTGTGAGGCATTTCTGTAGATTTTAAAGAAAATGTTTTTTTAGAATTCAGAGCCTACATATTTAAAAATATATATTTATTATCCAATATCCTATATTCTCATAGTATCCTTTGTTGAATATGATACCAAGGTATGCAGTGTGCACATATATGGCAGCATGCACTGCTGCCATCTAGTGCTCTTTCAAATGTATAATATGGCTCTAAAACTACTGCCATGTATTTTCTTCAGACGTGCACACACCAATTTTAATTTAACTGCATGTAATAGACACTATTATAAAAAAAGAATATGCACAGATTCTGATATAAAAATCCATTATAAAACCTTTTAAAAACGTACTTAGAAGCTCTAAATTTAGCACTGTTAATGAGATTAGTCTGGAACACCCACTGAAAGGAGTTGAGAGCAGACCCTCCCCTGCATAGGTATAGGCTCATCATACAAACAAAAGCAATGTGAAGTTTGTATATATCAGTATACAGTAGATCTAAAACATTGGGACTTGGTTAGGAGTCTGAAAATCAGCACAATGTTATTTAAAAATAAGCAAAACTATAGATTTTTACAAAAACACACCCAGATGGGCTATATAAATGGATCTACAAAACACTGAATCATGAAACAAAAATTAAAAAAAAAATCGAAGTCAGGGCCATATATCCACCAGCACTATATATATATATATATATATATATATATATATATATATATATATATATATATATATATATATATATATATAAATATATAAAGAGTGTAAAAAAAGTTAATTTTTTCTTTTCTTTTTTTCTTTGAAGATAAAGTGAAATCTTTCCGTTCTGCTTTGCAAGAGGAAGAACAAGCTAGCAAACAAATCAATCCGAAGAGGCCACGAGCTCTTTAGAAGTAGAACTTGAAGAAGGAAGAAGACCTTTTTATAAACTTTCTATTGTAAAATAGCAATGATATCATACTATGGCCGAACAAACCCAGTTACTTGAAACTCCAGAAAATTTTTATAATGCCAGTGTGGAATTATTTCTCCTTCACTTGAATGGGCAATCCTTTATCATTTTTTTTATTATTATTATTTTTCTAACCACTTCATTGACGTCTTAAAGTGTTTCTAGCCCAAACAGCACAACCACATTGTTACTAAGAGGCACTTTTTTGAAAATATTCCTCTCAATCATGTTTTTTTTTTGGCTTTTTTTTTTTTTTTTTTTAATTATTATTATTATATAAATAATGAATTTAAAACTGTGTACTGGAGAATGTCATTTTATTTTCAAACAAAACTCCAAAAAGTAGCTGTGCAGTTTTAAATTGCTTGCATGTGTATTCTTCAGTGATTGTACAGAATTTTTTTTAAAAAGAATTAGCTGTGGCACCTACTTTGTGCCTTCGTCAAGGCTATTGGTCCTACTTGTTTAACGCTATTAAGCACAGCCTTAATTTAATAATAAAATGAACATTCCTTGTTTGTCTGTGTAAATTAACTTGTTTTTAACATTGCGTTTATTTTTTATGTTTTAGTTTGTTGCAGGATGTGCCATATGACAAAACATCTTCCACCTGTAAAATTAATATTTGAATACTGTAAAGAGTGGTTGTATTTAACAGTTTATTTGTAAAAAAAATAAATGAAAATAAAATATAGTTAATGTACAATAAATAAAGGCAAATAGACATTAATAATATACCTTCTGAGATGGATATTAAAATGTGTTGCAAAGTAATAGTACAGTAATCTTGGGGGGCAGGGAGTTCACTTGCATTTTGGTTTATTAAAAATGAACCCAGAAGATTCATCTCACTCCTCATTTAAGGTGTTTGAAATTGTACAATTTTTAATGTGTCCTTTGCACTTAAGCCTTTTACCAATGAAGACAATTGAACAATATGAAGTATAAATTCACTGCCTTACGTTGGAACTGTTAACTTATGCTTTTTAGCACCCAAGTTAACTTAAATAAATAGAACTTCTTTTGGCAAGTACTGTTAAGAAGCTCTGTGTGTCATTTTTGTTGATTTACAAAAACGTTTTTTATGCTTCCAAAGCGATTTAAAACTATATATATATATATATATATATATATATATATATATATATATATATATATATATACACACACACACACACACACACACACACACACACATACATACATACATACAGTATATAAACAACAAGGGGGTTTGGTTAAGCACACAAATGTGTGTGTGTGTATATATATATATATATATATATACAGGTAGCCCTCAGTTTACGCCGGGGTTAGGTTCCAGAAGGAATGGTTGTAAATCGAAACCGTTGTAAATTGAAACCCAGTTTATAATGTAAGTCAATGGGAAGTGAGGGAGATAGGTTCCAGGCCCCTCTCAAAATTGTCATTAGTAACACCTAATACATTATTTTTAAAGCTTTGAAATTAAGACTTTAAATGCTAAACAGCATTATAAACCTAATAAAATAATCACACAACACAGAATATATAATTAAACTAAGTTAAATGAACAAAAACATTTGCTAAACAGCATTATACACCTAATAAAATAATCACACAACACAGACTTCACTTGAATTTTTCTGCAAAATGTTCTTTCTATGCATTCCAATCTGGACTGATTTATAGACAGGAAGATTTTGTTCCTTTGAAATCTGCTCGATAGCTCAGGTCTGGTTAAACTGATTAATTTCAGCTTGCTTGGCTTTGCTGCAACACAAGCGGACAGCTCCACCAATTGTCTATTTTAATAAATGCACTGCTTCTCAATGCTTTTCAATAGCAGTCACATGACTGGAAAAAAAGGTTGTTATTCTGAAACGGTGTAAATTGAACCGTTGTAAAACGAGGGCCACCTGTGTATATATATATATATATATATATATATATATATATATATATATATATATATATACAAAAGTTCTTAAATGATACTAAAGATAAATTGCAAATTACATTTCTATATACATACAGTGGATATAAAAAGTCTACACACCCCTGTTAAAATGGCAGGTTTCTTTGATGTAAAAAAATGAGACAAAGATAAATAATTTCAGAACTTTTTCCACTTTTAATATGACCTATTTATGCAACTCAATTGAAAAACAAACTGAAATCTTTTAGGTGAAGGGAAGTAAAAATAAAATATGGTTGCATAAGTGTGCACACCCTTAAACTAATGTTGAAGAAACTTTTGATTTTATTACAGCACTCTTTTTGGGTATGAGTCTATCAGCATGGCACATCTTGACTTGGCAAGATTTGCCCACTCTTCTTTCAAAAACACTCCAAATCTGTCAGATTGCAAGGGCATCTCCTGTGCACAGCCCTCTTCAGATCACCCCACAGATTTTCAATTGGATTCAGGTCTGGGCTCTGGCTGGGCCATTCCAAAGCTTTTAATCTTCTTCTGGTGAAGCCATTCCTTTGTTGATTTGGATGTATGCTTTGGGTCGTTGTCATGCTGAAAGATGAAGTTCCTCTTCATGTTCAGCTTTCTAGCCGAAGCCTGAAGGTTTTGTGCCAATATTGACTGGTATTTGGAACTGTTCATAATTCCTTGAATAAGGCCCCAGTTCCAGCTGAAGAAAAACAGCCCCAAAGCATGATGCTGTCACCACCATGTTTCACTGTGGGTATGGTGTTCTTTTGGTGATGTGCAATGTTGTTTTTGTGCCAAACATATCTTTTGGAATTATTACCAAAAAGTTCAACCTTGGTTTCATCAGACCATAACACCTTTTCTCACATGCTTTTGGGAGACTTCAGATGTGTTTTTGCTCATTTTAGCTGGACTTGGATGTTTTTCTTTGTAAGAAAAGGCTTCCGTCTTGCCGTCTACCACAAAGCCCAAACATATGAAGAAGAATACGTGAGATTGTTGTCACATGTACTACACAGCTAGTACTTGGCAGATATTCCTGCAGCTCCTTTAATGTTGCTGTAGGCCTCTTGGTAGCCTCCCAGACCAGTTTTCTTCTCATCTTTTCATCAATTTTGGAGGGACATCCAGTTCTTGGTAATGTCACTGTTGTGCCATATGTTCTCCACTTGATGATGACTGTCTTCACTGTGTTCCATGGTATATCTAATGTCTTGGAGATTCTTTTGTACCCTTCTCCTGACTGATACCTTTTAACAATGAGATCCCTCTGATGCTTTGGAAGCTCTCTGCGGACCATGGCTTTTGTGTAGGACGCGACTAAGAAAATGTCAGGATGTCAGGAAAAACCTACTAGAACAGCTGAACTTTATTCAGGGTTAATCAAAGGCACTTTAAATTATGGCAGGTGTGTGATCACTCTTATTTAACATGGTTTTGAATGTGATTGCTTAGTTCTGAATGTACTAAGTTTTGTCCCTTTAAGAACTGATTCAAAAGTGCCTTTATATCCACAGATAAACTGTTTTTGTAAGGCCAGGATAAGATGTACACTACAATTTACTACAAAGTATTACTCCCTAAAAGAAGAAATTCCGTGTCATATGCACCTGGGTTGGAAACCCAGTCAAAGTCATAAAAAGTATACAATGATGTACATAAGTCTTACCCCAGTCCACAGAGAAGGACAGATGTAAACCTAGAACCCTTCCGTCCGCTGTGACACCTGTGCTCCTCAGGGTAAGCTGTAGTCAGTGACAGCTTCCTCACTCCAGCTCAGTGCACAAAACTTTCCTTTCCCAGCGATGCCGTGTAGGTCTTGACTCCACCCGGTATCAGGCAAATGCGTATAAATATTTGGTAAAAATGAACAAACCGGGGTGTCGGCTTCCATAAAAACACACTTTATTTCTTGCACGTTAAAATACAAACAGCGTCTCATCCACCACTGTGTTGTCAAGGCTTCCGGGTGTGTCGGCAGCGTCGCAGGTCAGCTGACGCGCTTCGGCCAATGGCCTTCGTCTTAGCTGTATGACCTGTCTATCCGGACTAAAAATGTATACATTGTGTCCTTATCATGATAGGTTAAAAAATCGCTGACGACCATGCCCCCTTATCAAACAATTTATTTATTAATTTATTACAATCTTTGCTCATACTCCTATTCACATTACAACATACTAAAGAGTTTTATATAAGCTCATGTATTTCTTTCATGTTGGGGCTAGTTTCTTGCCTAAACAATATTCAAATTGCAAACATTTAAAGTTTATTCATTTAACGTGTTTTTCTTTTTTGCATTAATAATAAACAGCAGAATGAATGATAAGTATGATCTTCTTAGTTGTTCTTTAAAAATACAGCGTATATACATTTGTGCCACTAAATAATATCCTAAAGTTTGTTCAACCATACACAGTTTTATAAAGCTTATATGTCCTATGATTTTTGGACTACTCACATATTTTGTACTTTATACATTACCATAGGTGAAATAGACTGTATCTCCATATTTTGGCATATTGTCTATGTAGGCGGACAGAACTACACTTGATTTCTACAGGAATTTCTCTGGATAATCTAATAGCTTCAGTGAATGATGATGTCATTATGTTAACCCTGTAAGATATAGATGGGGAAGATAGTGAGAAATAGTCATAATTTTAAATGTCTACATGATATATATGTACAGAAAATAGTATGCAAGTTCCTCATTTCTTAGCATATATATTCATCCATGTACATTCATGAATTATACCAAAATTACACTGATGGTTCTAGTAAGATTAATCAACACTTATATTAATCTCTGCAATAGTCAAATACTCCCACTAACGGTGGTACCTAGGGCTGTCACTCTAAATTCAGTACCAAAAATTCACCAAATCAAACTCTAAATTTAACCCTTGTGGCATCCTTGTGCCCAGTTTGAAGATCTAAAAAACTTCCCTTTTTGAGAGGGCATTTTCCAGATCCCCTCCTCTACTCTTTGATCTAACCTTCTCCACTAATGTCCATCTCAATGTTTCAGAGGAACCAGAATGCCTGTGTTTGAAATGTTGGATCAATGGTGTGGTGAGTTTTCCTGCCTTGAAGTTCCCTAAGTGCTCACGAATCCTCTCCCTGACTTCACGTGTTGTTAGACCTGTGTATTGGACATGACACTGTGTGCACGTCAACAAATACACCACATTATATGATCTGCAGTTAAAGACCTCTCTATGTTCATAGATTTTGCCCGTCACTTCACTCTTGAACTCTTTCCCTGGTATGAGGTGTTCACAGGCCTTGCACGTTCGATTGCTGCATTTGTATACACCTTTGTGTGTTAACCAAGATCCTAACTGCGTTGGTCCATTTGGGAGTTCAGTAGGTGATACAATATTCCCTATTGTTTTGGCTTTCCTATTGGAAAATCTGCAGCCTTTGGTTACAACATTTGCTAGGTCATCATCTGCCACCAGAAGGGGGAGATGATTTTTTACACTCTTACAAATAGACTCATACTATTGGCTGTAGTTAGTTACAAATGTGATCCCATTGAATTCTTTGGTCTTATTCTTGTTTCTTTTGCAAGATGTACCGAGTCCACGGATTCATCCTAACTTGTGGGATATTGTCCTTCCTGACAGGAAGTAGCAAAGAGAGCACCACAGCAGAGCTGTCTATATAGCTCCCCCCTTAACTCCACCCCCCAGTCATTCTCTTTGCTGGCTCTAACCAGGAAGAGTAAAGAGAAGAGGTGTTAAACTGTTAGTTTTATTTTATCTTCATTCAAGTGTTTGTTATTTTTAAATGGTACCGGTGTTGTACTATTTACTCCCATGCAGGACATAGATGAAGATTTCTGCCTGGAGGATGATGATCTTAGCATTTGTAACTAAGGTCCACTGCTGTTCCCACATGATCTGAGGAGTACAGGAAAACTTCAGTGTGAGGAACGGTTTCTTGCTATATAGCAATGAAGTATGTTCTGTCATTTTTTCTGCAGAGACTGTGTTAACTCAGAAAGGCTGACAGTGTTATCAGAGGTTTTTACTAGCTTGCATAAAAGGATAATTTTTTGTGGGCACTCAGTTTGTTATGAGAAATTGGGACAAACGTTTTTATGTCTGGGAGTAACGTTTTCTGTTTTATGGGACATTTGCTTGAGGGTTCTTTGGGGTTGTTTATAACCCACATGGCTTTCAGGCAGGGTTTGTTAGTTTTGTGTAGGCCCCAGCAACATCGAGTGAGGTGGGCGGGGCCTACATTTACAAGCAGCAAGCAACTTCTCCTGAGGTCCTGAGAGTCTTCTGAGGGACTAATTGAAGCTTTAAACCCCATATTATCGCTTCCTAAGGGCAGGTAATGCCACAGCAGAGCTGTGGCAAGATGCTTTAGGGGTTATTAACCGGTTTTAGACACTTATCAATCCGTTTTTTTCATTTGGGGGTCTATTGCTTTTTTACTTGTGGTGCAATCCTTCTAAAGCTTAGTGGGTACACTGTTAAAATTTCAGAATTTTTGAAGCAATTTTAACCTGTTTTGCAGTTTGTGTATGCCTTTTTCTCTTGTAAGGTGTATCCAGTCCACGGATCATCCATTACTTGTGGGATATTCTCCTTCCCAACAGGAAGTTGCAAGAGGATCACCCACAGCAGAGCTGCTATATAGCTCCTCCCCTAACTGCCATATCCAGTCATTCTCTTGCAACTCTCAACAAACATGGAGGTAGTACGAGAGATTTGGTGAAATGTAGCTGTTATTTTGCTTCAATCAAAAGTTTATTATTTTTAAATGGTACCGGAGTTGTACTATTTTGTTCCAGGCAGAAAAATAGAAGAATCTGCCTGTGATTTCTATGATCTTAGCAGGTTGTAACTAAGATCAATTGCTGTTCTCACACATGACTGAAGAGAGAGATAACTTCAGCAGGGGAATGGCGTGCAGGTTATCCTGCTATGAGGTATGTGCAGTTAAGATTTTTCTAGAAGATGTGAATGCTAGAAAATGCTGCTGATGCCAAATTTATGTAAGGTAAGCCTGAATACAGTGATTTAATAGCGACTGGTATCATGCTTACTTTCTGAGGTAATACTCTTTTATATTTACAATATAAAACGTTTGCTGGCATGTTTAAATGTTTTTATATATACTTTGGTGATAAAACTTTATTGGGGCCTAGTTTTTTCCACATGGCTGGCTTAAATTTGCCTAGAAACAGTTTCCTGAGGCTTTCCACTGTGTTACTATGAGTGGGAGGGGCCTAATTTAGCGCTTTTTTGCACAGTAACTTTTACAGACTGAGACATCCAGCTTCCTCCAGGAGTCCACTGAATGCTATAGGACATCTCTAAAGGGCTCTTAGGCTTTCCAAAATCGTTTGTTGGGGAAGGTAGGCCCACAGCAAGGCTGTGGCAGTTTGGTGTGACTGTTAAAAAAACGTCTATATCGTTTTTTTTATCCGTTTTTTTAACTAAGGGGTTAATCATCCATTTGCAAGTGGGTGCAATGCTCTGTTAGCTTATTATACACACTGTAAAAATTTTGTTTGATTTACTGCCTTTTTTCACGGTTTTTCAAATTCTGACAAAATTTGTTTCTCTTAAAGGCACAGTACCGTTTCTTATATTTGCTTGTTAACTTGATTTAAAGTGTTTTCCAAGCTTGCTAGTCTCATTGCTAGTCTGTACAAACATGTCTGACATAGAGGAAACTCCTTGTTCATTATGTTTAAAAGCCATTGTAGAACCCCCTCTTAGAATGTGTACCAAATGTACTGATTTCACTTTAAGCAATAAAGATCATATTCTGTCTTTAAAAAATTTATCACCAGAGGAATCTGACGAGGGGGAAGTTATGCCGACTAACTCTCCCCACGTGTCAGATCCTTTGACTCCCGCTCATATGGCGCCAAGTACATCTAGGGCGCCCATAGCGTTTACTTTACAAGACATGGCGGCAGTCATGGATAATACACTGTCAGCGGTATTAGCCAGACTACCTGAATTTAGAGGAAAGCGAGATAGCTCTGGAGTTAGACGAAATACAGAGCATACTGATGCTTTAAGAGCTATGTCTGATACTGCCTCACAATATGCAGAAGCTGAAGGAGAGCTTCTTTCTGTGGGTGATGTTTCTGACTCAGGGAAGATGATGCAACCTGATTCTGATATCTCTACATTTAAATTTAAGCTTGAACACCTCTGCGTGTTACTCAGGGAGGTTTTAGCTGCTCTGAATGACTGTGATACAATTGCAGTGCCAGATAAATTGTGTAGACTGGATAAATACTATGCAGTGCCGGTGTGCACTGATGTTTTTCCAATACCTAAAAGGTTTACAGAAATTATTACTAAGGAATGGGATAGACCAGGTGTGCCGTTCTCTCCCCCTCCTATTTTTAGAAAAATGTTTCCAATAGACGCCACCACACGGGACTTATGGCAGACAGTTCCTAAGGTGGAGGGAGCAGTTTCTACTCTAGCAAAGCGTACTACTATCCCTGTCGAGGACAGTTGTGCTTTCTTAGATCCAATGGATAAAAAGTTAGCGGGTTACCTTAAGAAAATGTTTATTCAACAAGGTTTTATCCTACAGCCCCTTGCATGCATTGCTCCTGTCACTGCTGCTGCAGCGTTCTGGTTTGAGTCTCTGGAAGAGGCTTTACAGGTAGCGACTCCATTGGATGACATACTTGACAAGCTTAGAGCACTTAAGCTAGCCAATTCTTTTGTTTCTGATGCCATTGTTCATTTGACTAAACTAACGGCTAAGAATTCTGGTTTTGCTATCCAGGCGCGCAGAGCGCTATGGCTTAAATCATGGTCAGCTGACGTTACTTCAAAGTCTAAGCTGCTTAACATTCCCTTTAAGGGGCAGACCTTATTCGGGCCTGGTTTGAAGGAGATTATTGCTGATATCACTGGCGGAAAAGGTCATGCCCTTCCTCAGGATAGGTCCAAATCAAGGGCCAAACAGTCTAATTTTCGTGCCGTTCGAAATTTCAAGTCAAGTGCGGCATCAACTTCCTCTAATGCAAAACAAGAGGGAACTTTTGTTCAGTCCAAGACGGTCTGGAGACCTAACCAGACCTGGAACAAGGGTAAGCAGGCCAAAAAGCCTGCTGCTGCCTCTAAGACAGCATGAAGGAACGGCCCCCCTATCCGGTAACGGATCTAGTAGGGGGCAGACTTTCGCTCTTCGCCCAGGCGTGGGCAAGAGATGTCCAGGATCCCTAGGCGTTGGAAATTATATCCCAGGGATATCTTCTGGACTTCAAGGCTTCCCCCCCAAAAGGGAGATTTCACCTTTCACAATTATCTGCAAACCAGATAAAGAGAGAGGCATTCTTACACTGTGTACAAGACCTCCTAGTTATGGGAGTGATCCATCCAGTTCCAAAGGAGGAATAGGGACAGGGATTTTACTCAAATCTGTTTGTGGTTCCCAAAAAAGAGGGAACCTTCAGACCAATTTTGGATCTAAAGATCTTAAACAAATTCCTCAGAGTTCCATCATTCAAGATGGAGACTATTCGTACCATCCTACCTATGATCCAGGAGGGTCAATACATGACTATAGTGGATTTAAAGGATGCTTATCTTCAAATTCCGATACACAAAGATCATCATCGGTTTCTCAGGTTTGCCTTCCTAGACAGGCATTACCAGTTTGTAGCTCTTCCCTTTGGGTTAGCTACAGCCCCAATAATTTTTACGAAGGTTCTGGGGTCGCTTCTGGCGGTCCTAAGGCCGCGGGGCATAGCAGTGGCCCCTTATTTAGACGACATCCTGATTCAGGCGTCAAACTTCCAAATTGCCAAGTCTCATATGGACATAGTGTTGGCATTTCTGAGGTCGCATGGTTGGAAGGTGACGAGGAAAAGAGTTCTCTATCCCCCCTCACAAGAGTTTCCTTCCTTGGGACTCTGATAGATTCTGTAGAAATGAAAATTTACCTGACAGAGTCCAGGTTATCAAAACTTCTAAATTCCTGCCGTGTTCTTTATTACATTCCTCGCCCTTCGGTGGCTCAGTGCATGGAAGTAATCGGCTTAATGGTAGCGACAATGGACATAGTGTCGTTTGCACGCCTACATCTCAGACTGCTGCAACTATGCATGCTCAGTCAGTGGAATGGGGATTACACAGATTTGTCCCCTCTACTAAATCTGGATCAAGAGACCAGGGATTCTCTTCTCTGGTGGCTATCTCGGGTCCATCTGTCCAAAGGTATGACCTTTTGCAGGCCAGATTGGACAATTGTAACAACAGATGTCAGCCTTCTAGGTTGGGGTGCAGTCTGGAACTCCCTGAAGGCTCAGGGATCGTGGACTCAGGAGGAGTCACTCCTTCCAATAAACATTCTGGAACTAAGAGCGATATTCAATGCTCTTCAGGCTTGGCCTCAGCTAGCGACAATGAGGTTCATCAGATTTCAGTCGGACAACATCACGACTGTGGCTTACATCAACCATCAAGGGGGAACAAGGAGTTCCCTAGCAATGTTAGAAGTCTCAAAGATAATTCGCTGGGCAGAGATTCACTCTTGCCACCTATCAGAGATCCATATCCCAGGTGTAGAGAACTGGGAGGCGGATTTTCTAAGTCGTCAGACTTTTCATCCGGGGGAGTGGGAACTCCATCCGGAGGTGTTTGCACAATTGGTTCATCGTTGGGGCAAACCAGAACTGGATTTCATGGCGTCTCGCCAGAACGCCAAGCTTCCTTGTTACGGATCCAGGTCCAGGGACCCCAAGGCAATGCTGATAGATGCTCTAGCAGCGCCCTTGGTCCTTCAACCTGGCTTATGTGTTTCCACCGTTTTCTCTGCTCCCTCGTCTGATTGCCAAAATCAAGCAGGAGAGAGCATCGGTGATCTTGATAGCGCCTGCGTGGCCACGCAGGACTTGGTATGCAGATCTGGTGGACATGTCATCTTTTCCACCATGGACTCTGCCGCTGAGACAGGACCTTCTACTTCAAGGTCCTTTCAACCATCCAAATCTAATTTCTCTGAGGCTGACTGCCGGGAGATTGAACGCTTGATTTTATCAAAGCGTGGTTTCTCCGAGTCAGTCATTGATACCTTAATTCAGGCACGAAAGCCTGTCACCAGGAAAATCTATCATAAGATATGGCGTAAATATCTTTATTGGTGTGAATCCAAGGGCTACTCATGGAGTAAGGTTAGGATTCCCAGGATATTATCTTTTCTCCAAGAAGGATTGGAGAAAGGATTGTCAGCTAGCTCCGTAAAGGGACAGATTTCTGCGCTATCTATTCTTTTGCACAAGCGTCTGGCGGATGTCCCAAACGTTCAGGCATTTTGTCAGGCTTTAGTTAGAATCAAGCCTGTGTTTTAAACCTGTTGCTCCACCTTGGAGCTTAAATTTGGTTCTTAAGGTTCTTCAGGGGTTCAGTTTGAACCTCTTCATTCCATAGATATCAAACTTTTATCTTGGAAAGTTCTTTTTTTGGTAGCTATTTCCTCGGCTCGTAGAGTTTCCGAGTTATCTGCCTTACAATGTGATTCTCCTTATCTGATTTTCCATGCAGATAAGGTAGTTCTGCGTACCAAACCGGGGTTTTTACCTAAGGTGGTATCTAATAAGAATATCAATCAAGAGATTGTTGTTCCGTCTTTGTGTCCTAATCCTTCTTCAAAGAAGGAACGTCTATTACACAATCTGGACGTGGTTCGTGCTTCAAAGTTTTACTTACAAGCTACTAAAGATTTTCGTCAAACATCTGCTTTGTTTGTTGTCTACTCTGGACAGAGGAGAGGTCAAAAGGCTTCAGCAACCTCTCTTTCTTTTTGGCTAAGAAGCATAATCCGCTTAGCCTATGAGACTGCTGGCCAGCAGCCTCCAGAAAGGATTACAGCTCATTCTACTAGAGCTGTGGCTTCCACATGGGCCTTTAAAAATGAGGCCTCTGTTGAACAGATTTGTAAGGCGGCGACTTGGTCTTTGCTTCATACTTTTTCTAAATTTTACAAATTTGATACTTTTGCTTCTTCGGAGGCTATATTTGGGAGAAAGGTCTTACAGGCAGTGGTGCCTTCCGTTTAAGTTCCTGCCTTGTCCCTCCCTTCATCCGTGTCCTAAAGCTTTGGTATTGGTATCCCACAAGTAATGGATGAACCCGTGGACCGGATACACCTTACAAGAGAAAACAAAATTTATGCATACCTGATAAATTTCTTTCTCTTGTGGTGTATACAGTCCACGACCCGCCCTGTCACTTTAAGGCAGGTGTTTTTATTTTTAAAAACTACAGTCACCACTGCACCCTATAGTTTCTCCTTTTTGTTACTTGTCTTCGGTCGAATGATTGGAGGTGGGGGTTAGGGGAGGAGCTATATAGACAGCTCTGCTGTGGGTGTCCTCTTGCAACTTCCTGTTGGGAAGGAGAATATCCCACAAGTAATGGATGAACCCGTGGACTGGATACACCGCAAGAGAGAGAAATTTATCAGGTAAGCATAAATTTTGTAACAAATTTCAAAGTTATGTATATTTCCACTCCCTTTGTACCATGTCATAGCAATGCATATACGTATAGTCTGTGAATTCTTGCACATGCTCAGTAGGAGCTGGTGACTCAAAAAATGTAAATATAAAAGACTGTGCACATTTTTTTTAATGGAAGTAAATTGGAAAGTTGTTTAAAATTACATGCTGTATCTGAATCATGAAAATTTAATTTAACCTGAGTGTCCCTTTAATAAACTGAAATTGATTCCTGACATAAGTATTAGGGCAGCGGACAAAGGAGGATCGGTTGTGGTTATGGACCGTATCTGGTTTATAAATGAAGCCAGGAGACAGTTGGAGGGTGAGACACAGTATTTGGCACTGGCGATTGATCCAACAAATGTGTTTAAAAAAAAAAAAAATGTCATCTGATTGATGAAGGTTAAGAAATGGAAATATTCGATAAAAAAAACAGCTGAGTTTCTGTTGGTTGGTCAGATTATGAGACCCATAGTGGAAAGCTTGTACTCTTATTTGAGAGACACAAAGGAACTTTTGATCCTGATTGAAAGGATCAAATGGGAGAGTGATTTCTGTTGACTGACCATAGACGTTCAAGCCCTATACTCCTCAATCAGACAAATTATTTTTTGACTAGATTCACTAACTGGAGTAAACAACATTGTAAGCTCATAGTGAGAGTGACTAGATTTCTTCTGTCACACAACTATTTTTCCTTCCAGGGCATTTTCTATCTCCAGAGATGTGGGACAGCAATGGGGGCCAAGTTTGCGCCCTCATACGCCAACCTTTTTATGGGTTGGTGGAAGCTGTCCCACATCTATGGAGAAGGGAATGCCTACAAGAACAACATAGCCTTTTTTAGGCGATATATAGATTATTTGTTAATCATCTGGAAGAGGGACACAGTGACTGCCAGGGAATTTGTTAATAACCTAAATGCCAATGAATTAAGGATAAAATGTACCCATGAGGTCTCTACTGACAAAATTGACTATTTGGATTTGAGGTTAACTGGACAGAGGACTGGCAAGATCACAACTGAAGTATATAGAAAACCCATATCTGGGAATTCTCTACAGCATGCAAGAAGCTGCCACCCTCAAAGTGTTTGGTGTGGTGGCGAAAGGCCAATTCATGAGTATGAGGTACATTCTAAGAGCCTAGCAGACCGTTTGACATCGAGAGTATATGATACACGAATGGTACATACCTTGAGAGAGCAATTTAGAAAAGTAGGCAGACGGGACCTTCTAGGTAATAGGCTAAACCTCACACAGAATATAAGAAACAAGAATAAGACCAAATAATTCAATGGGATCACATTTGTAACTAACTACAGCCAACAGGATGAGCCTATTTGTAAGAGTGTAAAAAACATCTCCCCCTTCTGCTGGCAGTTGATGACCTAGCAAGTGTTTTAACCAAAGGCTGCAGATTTTCCAATAGGAAAGCCAAAACAATAGGGAATATTGTATCACCTACTGAACTCCCAAATAGACCCAACGCAGTTAGGATCTTGGTTAACACACAAAGGTGTATACAAATGCAGCAATCGAACGTGCAAGGCCTGTGAACACCTCATACCAGGGAAAGAGTTCAAGAGTGGACAGGCAAAATCTATGAACATAGAGAGGTCTTTAACTGCAGATCATATAATGTGGTGTATTTGTTGACGTGCACACAGGGTCATGTCCAATACACAGGTCTAACAACACGTGAAGTCAGGGAGAGGATTCGTGAGCACTTAGGGAACTTCAAGGCAGGAAAACTCACCACACCATTGATCCAACATTTCAAACAAAGGCATTCTGGTTCCTCTGAAACATTGAAATGGACATTAGTGGAGAAGGTTAGATCAAAGACTAGAGGTGGGGATCTGGAATATGCCCTCTCAACAAGGGAAGTTTTTTTTAGATCTTCAAACTGGGCACAAGGATGCCACAAGGGTTAAATTCCGAGTTTGATTTGGTGAATTTTGGTACGGAATTTAGAGTGACAGCCCTAGGTACCACTGTTAGTGGGAGTATTTGACTATTGCAGAGATTAATATGTGTTGATTAATCTTACTAGAACCATCAGTGTAATTTTGGTATAATTCATGAATGTGCATGGATGAATATATATGCTAAGAAATGGGGAACCTGCATACTATTTATCTGTACATACATATCATGTAGACATTTAAAATTATGACTATTCCTCACTATCTTCCCCATCTATATCTTACAGGGTTAACATAATGACATCATCATTCCCTGAAGCTATTACATAAGTTATCCAGAGAATTTCCTGTAGAAATCAATTGTAGTTCTGTCCCCTTACATAGACAATATGCCAAAATATGGAGATACATTCTATTTCACCTATGGTAATATATAAAGTATAAATTACAAAATATGTGAGTAGTCCAAAAATCATAGGACATATAAGCTTTATAAAACTGTGTATGGTTGAACAAACTTTAGGATATTATTTAGTGACACAAATGTATATACGCTGTATTTTTAAAGAACAACTAAGAAAATCATACTTATCATTCATTCTGCTGTTTATTATTAATGCAAAAAAGAAAAACACGTTAAATTAATAAACTTTTAACTGTTTGCAATTTGAATATTGTTTAGGCAAGAAACTAGCCCCAACATGAATGAAATACATGAGCTTATATAAAACTCTTTAGTATGTTGCAATGTGAATAGGAGTATGAGCAAAGATTGTAATAAATAAATTGTTTCATAAGGGGGCTGGGTCGTCAGCGTCTTTTTTAACCTATCATGAGAAGGACACAATGTATAAATCTTTAGTCCGGATAGGCAGGTCATACAGCTAAGACTAAGGCCATTGACCAAAATGCATCAGCTGACCTGTGACACTGCCGACACACCCGGAAGCCTTGACAACACAGTGGTGGATGACACACTGTTTGTATTTTAACATGCAAGAAATAAAGAGTGTTTTTATGGAGGTGGACTCCCCGGTTTGTTCATTTTCACCAAATATTAATGCTTAATTCTGAACACAGCTACATCCCCAGTTATGCAACCACATTATTTTAGTTTTTTTTGTTTACTTACCTCCACCTTAAAGATTTCAGTTTGTTTTTCAATTGAGTTGTGTAGTTTATAGGTCACATTAAAGGTGGAAAAAGTTCTGAAATGATTTATCTTTGTCTAATTTTTTTTACATCACAGAAACCTGACATTTTAACAGGGGGTGTGTAGACTTTTTTATATCCACTGTATATATATTATATATATATATATATATATATATATATATATATATACAGGGAGTGCAGAATTATTAGGCAAATGAGTATTTTGACCACATCATCCTCTTTATGCATGTTGTCTTACTCCAAGCTGTATAGGCTCGAAAGCCTACTACCAATTAAGCATATTAGGTGATGTGCATCTCTGTAATGAGAAGGGGTGTGGTCTAATGACATCAACACCCTATATCAGGTGTGCATAATTATTAGGCAACTTCCTTTCCTTTGGCAAAATGGGTCAAAAGAAGGACTTGACAGGCTCAGAAAAGTCAAAAATAGTGAGATATCTTGCAGAGGGATGCAGCACTCTTAAAATTGCAAAGCTTCTGAAGCGTGATCATCGAACAATCAAGCGTTTCATTCAAAATAGTCAACAGGGTCGCAAGAAGCGTGTGGAAAAACCAAGGCGCAAAATAACTGCCCATGAATTGAGAAAAGTCAAGCGTGCAGCTGCCAAGATGCCACTTGCCACCAGTTTGGCCATATTTCAGAGCTGCAACATCACTGGAGTGCCCAAAAGCACAAGGTGTGCAATACTCAGAGACATGGCCAAGGTAAGAAATGCTGAAAGACGACCACCACTGAACAAGACACACAAGCTGAAACGTCAAGACTGGGCCAAGAAATATCTCAAGACTGATTTTTCTAAGGTTTTATGGACTGATGAAATGAGAGTGAGTCTTGATGGGCCAGATGGATGGGCCCGTGGCTGGATTGGTAAAGGGCAGAGAGCTCCAGTCCGACATAGATGCCAGCAAGGTGGAGGTGGAGTACTGGTTTGGGCTGGTATCATCAAAGATGATCTTGTGGGGCCTTTTCGGGTTGAGGATGGAGTCAAGCTCAACTCCCAGTCCTACTGCCAGTTTCTGGAAGACACCTTCTTCAAGCAGTGGTACAGGAAGAAGTCTGCATCCTTCAAGAAAAACATGATTTTCATGCAGGACAATGCTCCATCACACGCGTCCAAGTACTCCACAGTGTGGCTGGCAAGAAAGGGTATAAAAGAAGAAAATCTAATGACATGGCCTCCTTGTTCACCTGATCTGAACCCCATTGAGAACCTGTGGTCCATCATCAAATGTGAGATTTACAAGGAGGGAAAACAGTACACCTCTCTGAACAGTGTCTGGGAGGCTGTGGTTGCTGCTGCACGCAATGTTGATGGTGAACAGATCAAAACACTGACAGAATCCATGGATGGCAGGCTTTTGAGTGTCCTTGCAAAGAAAGGTGGCTATATTGGTCACTGATTTGTTTTTGTTTTGTTTTGAATGTCAGAAATGTATATTTGTGAATGTTGAGATGTTATATTGGTTTCACTGGTAAAAATAAATAATTGAAATGGGTATATATTTGTTTTTTGTTAAGTTGCCTAATAATTATGCACAGTAATAGTCACCTGCACACACAGATATCCCCCTAAAATACCTATAACTAAAAACAAACTAAAAACTACTTCCAAAACTATTCAGCTTTGATATTAATGAGTTTTTTGGGTTCATTGAGAACATGGTTGTTGTTCAATAATAAAATGAATCCTCAAAAATACAACTTGCCTAATAATTCTGCACTCCCTGTATATATATATATATATATATATATATATGTGTGTCATACTTGCCAACTGTCCCGTTTTTGCCGGGACAGTCCCGGAATTTGAGACCCAGTCCCGGCCATTTAAATGTCCCGGGCTGTCCCGGGAAGTACTAGAAGTAGAGGCTGCACTGAGTTAAGATAGCTGCGCTGCTAGCGTGATCATGTGTCACTCCTCCTCCCAATCTGACAATGAACATGCTAGTAGCTTTAGAGGTTGCACTGCCACTGAGCTAGGTTAGCGCGATTATGTGTCACTGAGTCCTCCTCCCTATCTAACAACCTCTATCTTGCGATCCGGTCGCACGGTCAGGCAGTGACGTCAGCACGGACGTCACCATCACGTGACCCCGTGTTGCCGCTCAGGCCCTTCTCACACGCTGCAAGTGCGACAGGAGGACACACACCCTAAACTAACTGCAGAGCCGATCAGTGGACAAGCCAGAGGTGAGAGTCAGATGCGGGTGTTTCCAGCCAGGAGGCAAGGTAGGACAATCATTGGTTGTTCTAATCTTTCAATATTACTGAACCGGCTCTGCTGCAAAATATGTGCTGCTCAGGTGACCGTGAAGGAATGAAAGCGTATCATTTATTTATTTATTTTAAAGAAAAAAAAAAACTGTGACTTTCTTGACTTTTTTGCTGCTAGTGTGAGAAGCATTTCTAATTAACAAAATACTTATTGCTTCTATCCCATCAACCATAAACTATAGATGCATGTGACTTCCAAATAGCTTCAAAATAAATAGCTTTACTTTTAAAGGGACAGTAAAGCATGTGAGGCTTATCACATCATTTATGCTTCAAGCATTAAACACCATTTACTAAATTGTAATAATGTATTCACACTAAAGAAAAGCCTGAGGATAATGGGCTCACATGTTTGTTTGTTTTTTTAATTATTTGCAGGTTAACTGAAGGGTATAGGTGTAAAGTTTTAGTTTAATGGGCACTGCCATGACTGTTGTAACCTAGGTTTAAATGCTTTCTCTCCAGTTAGAGACACTCATGATGTGATAAGCCTCACATGCTTTACTGTCCCTTTAAAGGTAAAGCTATTTATTTTGAAGCTATTTGGAAGTCACATGCACCTATAGTTTATGGGATAGAAGCAAGAAGTATTTTGCTAATTATGTCTTGCTTGACAACTGCTAGTAACATTCTTAGAGACTTGTTACTTCCAGTTTTACAGCTAGGATGTTATCTAGTGATATATAGTGTAGAGTAGTATTCAAATTAAATATAATAAATGTGTGCCCTGTTTGCACTACTTGCTGTAGGACTCTGTTTAATGGCCACAGTGGGTTAAACACATAGGTAAAATTACAATGGGCAGAGCAAATAGGTGGAGCTACATTATGCTAATTATGTGGGTTTGGCAAAGTGGACGGGGCTTTAGGACAGGGAGTTTGGTAAAAATTTTCATGCAGGTAATTGATAGCTGCAAAGTGTCCCTGGAAAAAAAATTCAAATGTTGGCAACTATGGTGTGTGTATGTATATATATATATATATGTGTGTGTGTGTGTGTATATATATATATATATATATATATATATATATATATATATATGTGTGTGTGTGTGTGTGTGTGTGCCGCTGGGCACTTAGTGCTCCATTTTTGTACTATTATTAAGATTGTCTACTGTCACATCTTACCAGTCTATTTGTATGTTGATAAACATGGATCCTTGTTAATGTACTATTTGAATATTCCACATAGGTACCTTTGCATATTGCATATTATTTATTGTTTTAAACTTTTGTTTTAACTGTCAACATTTATTGTAATTAATAAATACACGTGTACTACCTATTCACATCCTAGCCCACTTCTAGTTGAGGCGCTCAGGCTACATCCATATATTCTTAGAGTTCCTTATTGACAGCTAGAGGTCAAGACAGCCGGAGCATATAGGATTACACAGGCGCTAGGTATATATTCCATCAATCCTAAACATACAGAGGGTAAGTTTACAGTTTCCCTTTAACAGGCTAGCTGCCTTTTGATATGGGGAATGAGGGTGTAGCGGAACACACTCTGGTTCTAATATGGCTAGGGCCTTTAATTGTGAATGGGAGTAAGTGTGCATAAGGATCCTGTATCAGACTCAGCCCCTGTGTTTGTGTGAAAGAGGTCTTGGGTCTCTGTAGCACTCTGGTTTTTCACAGAATTGTTAGTGATAGACTGGAGCGGGACCTTAATTGGTAAAAGGTTCCACTTCTGTTGCGGGTTAACGTGGTCATTACTGCAGCACTGTTACTGCCCGGTGCGTGGGTTAACATTTTTACCCGCAGCAGGACAGTTTCTGTGTGCGCTCCTTGCTCAATCTGTGATTGCAGAGCCACACGAGCAAGTGCTTCACTGCGGACTGTTTAACAATAGAAATTAAGGAGATTTCTCCTGTTATTTTCTAATGATCAAATTGTGGCCTTTTTTCATTGTATTTCAGACCTTCAAAATATGGGGGTAATGGTTCCAGTTCCTTCAAGAGAAAGGGGCAAAGGGTTTTATTCAAACCTCTTTGTTGCCCCAAAGAAGAAAGGGAACCTTTTGTCCTATTCAATATTTAAAGAGTCTAAACAAGTTTCTTAGGGTACCTCCTTTAAGATGGAAACATCAGATCTATCCTTCCACTTGTGCTCCTTGGTTATTTCATGACTACGGTAGATTAAAAGGATGTGTACCTTCACATTACAATCCATTAAGATCTTCAGCAGTATTTCTGATTCGTGTAAATTTGAAAAACATGTCCAGTTCACGACTCTTCCTTTGGCCTGGCTACGGCTCTGAGAGTTTTCATAAAAGTGTTGGGAACTCTTTTGGCAGTAGTCTAACTTGAAGGCATTGCTGTGGCCCTTTACTTGGACAATATCTTGGTTCAAGCGCCATCTTTTCAGTTAGCGGCCTCTCACAGAGCAAAGTTACTTTGGTATCTTCAGAGTCATGGTTGGAAAGTAAGTCTGGAAAAGAGTTCACTTGTTCTGCAGAGGAGTAAGTTTCCTGGGAGTGTTAATAGATTTGGTGGCTATGAGGATCATTCTTACAGATCAGCGAAGACTCAAACTCCAGTTAGCGTGTTGTTGCCTACAATCTACCCCCCCCATGCTTCAGTAGGTCAGTGCATGGCGGTAGTGTGGCTTACGGTGGCAGCTTTTGACGCTACTCCATTTGCTTGCTTTCATTTGCGACCACTACAGTTGTACATACTAAAGCAATGAAATGGGGATCATTCACATTGGTCTCAAGTATTAAATCTGGATCCTGTCACCAGGGAATCCCTGTCTTGGTGGCTGGCACCTGAGCCGGCAGAGCTGGTAATGAGTTCTCCAGTTGGGGGGCTGTTCTGGGCTCCAGGAAATTGCAAGGACCATGGTCCCCTTTAGCAGACATCTCTACCAATAATCATTGTAAAGCTCAGGGCCATCTTCAACTTTCTAAAAGCGTGGCCCAGTCTGAGTTCTGTCCGTTTTATTCTATTTCAGTTGGACAACGTCAAGGCAGTGGCGTATGTCAACCACCAAGTGAGGTCTCAGAGATGAAGGAGGTATCTCACATTTTGACATGGGTGGAGAGTCACCAGTGACTCATCTGCATAATTCACATTCAGGGAATGAAGAACTAGGAAGCATCTAAGTTGACCGGTTCTCCACTCAGGCAAATGGTCTCTCAGGACATATTAAAGCAGATTGTCTCTCCATGGGGCCATCCTTAGATAGATCTCATGGAATCTTGTCTAAATTTCAAGCTTCCGAGGTAAGGATCTCGGTCGAAGTAAGTAAATAATTCATGTATTTACTTGTATTCCCATTACATAGCACTTATCAGGTTCATTGTTTTTTTTTTTTCATATACATGAACTATATGTATAATTCCTGTTGTGCTTGACATCCAGCTCTATAACCAGCTACAAATGACCTATACTGGACTATACTGTGATAAAATTTAGCAACCACAGTTGCTCTACAGCTGTACCGGGTCCATAACTATAAAGACACTTTGTTTTCATCCGACAAGGAGTCACCATCGACAAGAGACCAGTAACAACAAGCCGATTTGGTCACGTGGTCTGACGTCATCATACCCCTAGGGCTACGGAACCTGGATATTCGCTATACTATGGTTTTTTATTTTCTCAGTCATCCAAAGCTGTGCACAGCTGAAGAACTATACAGATATATCATATGTTTGTTTTGATCCATCCTGATACCTCTCCTCGCTAATGCCCTCTGAAAAATAGTAATTATCAGTTCCTATAGCGAGTGTTTAGAACTCCTCATTTGATCATCATCAATTTGATGTTTGTTGATAAAATTACTGCTTAACTTACTTGTGTATAATTCATCACATGTGTATGCTATCACATCACAGAAAATTGTTACTACCACTATCTACGAATATTTGCTTTTAGATTATTTTCTTCTTTTTTAACGTAGATCCTGGCATCATTTTTGTTATAGGAATTGTTTTTAGTTATCATTTTAGATTAACCCCTTAATGACCACAATGTACCCTGTATGTCACTGGTCGTTAAGGGTTTTTTCAGGACATAATAGCACAAGTCTAGCAAGAACACGCTATTAATGCACTCCCTCCAGCAGGCTTTTTGGAATAGAGCAGTCTCAACGCTTGTGGCAAGACCGCACTATAAAACAATCAAGTCCCAAAAAAAGGCCAGCGACATACAGGGTACGTCGCTGGTCCTTAAGGGGTTATTAATAAAAAATAATATATATAATTAATATTATATATATATATCACTAACATCACTTTTTGAGGAATTAGTTATCCACTAGGGACGGTTAGCTGTTAACCAAATATAGGTAGCTCTCACACCACCCTCCCACTCGGTCAAAGTATCCCCAAGTGGTAGATGCTTTAGCGGTTTCTTGGGGTTACCGTTTGATTTATCTTTTCCCCTTGATAGTTCTACTTCTTCGTGTAGTAGCGAGAATCAAGCAAGAGAGGTTGTCCGCAATTTTTATAGCTCCTGCTTTGCCAAGCAGGACTTGGTAAGCAGATCTTATATGGATGTCGTCTGCTTTTCCTTGGCGTCTTCTTCTGAGAGCAGACCTTCTAGCTCAAGGTCTTTTTTTTATCAAAATCTAGATTTTCTGAGGCTGACTGCATGGAGATTGAATGGTTAATTCTGTCTCAGAGAGGATTCTCTGTGTCTGTTATTAACACTTTGGTTCGGGCTCGTAAACCTGTTAACAGGCCTATTTATCATAAGGTCTGGAAGGTTTATCTGTCCTGGTGTGCTGGTCTTGGCTTTTCTTGGCACACGATGATAATTCTGCATATTCAGTTTCTTCAAGTTGTCTCTCATCTAGTTCTATTAAAGGCCAGATTTCCGCCCTATCTGTTCTGTTACATAAAAAGATGGCACTTTTGCCCGATGTTCAGTCCTTTTGTCCAGGCTTTGATTAGAATTAGGCCAGTTTTCAAGCCAACTGCTCCTCCATAAAGTCTTATTCTTTTTCTCAAAGTTTTGCAGCATGCTTTGTTTGAACTGATGCATGCCCTTGATATTAAAGGGACAGTCAACACCAGAATTCCTGCTGTTTAAAAAGAAAGATAATCCCTTTTTCCTTCTTAATATGAGGAGAGTCCACGGCTTCATTACTTGTGGAAATACAGATCCTGGCCACCAGAAGGAGGCAAAGATACCCCAGCCAAAGGCTTAAATACCTCCCCCACTCCCCTCATCCCCCAATCATTCTTTGCCTTTCGTCACAGGAGGATGGCAGACAAGTGTCGGAAGATTCGGAGTAGTCTCTTATGGAGGGTAGTACCCTTCGGTATGGGACTGGAGTTTTAAGTAGTCTTGTCAGCCTCTCAGTGAGAGCATTGACAAATGTTGGGGTCTGGAGATGCAGGGATAGTCTTTCTGAAAAACCATACAGCTCCTAAGCAATCAGTGTTGACGAGTTTCACTGCCTTCTATCACTCAAGTCCATGTCAGGTGCGATGCTACAAGACTGTCAAACTTCAGAGGCTGTGTGTCTGTTCCACAGCGGTGATTCCGGTAAGATCCTTTCATTTTATATTCATATGATAACGCAAGAAGACAGGGTCACAGTGTGACTCCTTTTATCTATATGGAATCAAAGGTTAATATCTCCGGAAGGGGATTATTGAACAGGGAGGGTTTACGCATAAATTGCTTTATTATGTTTTATGCTGCGACATGTGTGAGATGAGGCTCAGGCAGATGTTGGAACATTCAGGTTTTACTTTCATTTTTGGATAACTGCGTGGTCTGTTAGGTTTGGCACTCTTATTCCAGGAGCAAGGGGCGGTCCTACATGGCACACCATGTGACCTTGTGTGGTCTCATTAATTTCCTCTTTCCTGACCGTGGGGCCTGGGTCACAGGAGGTGGTGAGTGCCCCAGCCATTGGGGGTATAAAGGTGCCATTTATCTTTGTCTATAGTCTATCTTGAAAGCCCAAGCTATGGAGAACTCATACTTTAGAGGGTACTCCCTCTTTATCAAAATCTAATACTTGTTTTTATTGTGAGGAGGCTATGGTATACCTGCCTGCTCAATTATGTGCCATATGCCTTGATAAAGTACTTATATCTAAGAAACCCAAGATGTTTAGTACCCCTGAGCCGTCCACCTCTGAGGGTTCTCCATCCCGTGAGGTGCGTTCCCTGCAGTCATCTCCTATTACACAGGCAGCTTCCCATTGCATTGCTGATCCTCCTTCTGGAGGGGCCCTCTTACTGCCAGATTTTACTGAACAGCTACAAATGGCAGTGTCTGCAGCCTTCAGTGCTTTACCTCGCCCTGCTAAGCACAAGCGAAAGGTCAAATATTGCTATCCTTCCCAGGGGTCAACTACCAACTTGTTGGATTTATCTGTTACTAGATAATCCGCTAACTAGGATGCCTCTGATACTTCAGAGGATGCTCTTTCTGGGTCGAAATCTGTTGCCTTTAAGCCTCTGGCTGCGGAGGAACCAGACTTGAGATTTAGGATCGAGCATTTACACTTTATGTTACGCTTTATGTTAAAAGAAGTGTTGGCTACTTTAGAGTTCCAGAACCTAGAGGAACCTTCTATTCCTAAGCTTGATAAGGTTTATGAAGACAGGGTGGTGCCACAGACTTTCCTGGTTCCCGTAAAGATGGCAAATATTATTAAGAATAAATGGGAGAGACTTGAATCTTCTTTATCCCTTTCTTCTTCCATTAAGAAATTGTTCCCAGTTCCGGACTCTCAATTAGAGTTGTGGGGTTCCATCCCTAAGGTAAATGGAGCTTTCTCCACACTTGCTAAGCGCACTACTATCCTGCTTGACTATAGTTTGTCGTTTAAGGAGCCCATGAATAAGAAGCTAGAAACTCTGCTAAGAAAGATGTTTCAGCACACAGGGTATTTGTTTCAAGCAGCGGTGGCTGGAGCCTCTACCTATTGGTGCGACTTTCTATCGGAGATGATCGAGGTGGAATCTCCCCTTGATGAGATCCAGGAAAGAATTAAGGCATTGAGAGTAGCTAATTTTTATCTGTGATGCCAATATGCAGATCATTCGCCTGAAGACAAAGACATCAGATTCTTCTGTTCTAGCCCGTAGGGCACTCTGGCTGTCTGCGGACATGACTTCAAAATCTGGATTACTTTCCCTTCTATTTAAGGGGAAGTTTCTTTTCGGTCCAGGCCTGGACTCAATCATATCCACGGTCACTAGGGGCAAAGGTGCCTTTCTACCGCAGGATAAGAAGAATAAACCTAAAGGACAGGGTCCTAATTTTCGTCATTTTCGTTCAGATAAATCCCAATGCCAGCAGCCCTCCACAAAGCCTGAGCAGTCCAAGGGAACATGGAAATAGTCTCAATCTTTGAATAAATCCAAGCAGAACAAGAAGCCTGCCAAAACAAAATCTGCATGAAGGGATGGCCCCTGATCCGTTGCTGGATAGTGTTGGGGGCAGACTATCTCTCTTTGTGGAGGCTTGGCTTGGGTCGTACAAGACCCTTGGGTTCTGGAGGTCATTGCACAATGTTACAGAATAGGTTTCACATCTCATCCACCCAGGGGCAGAGTCCTCTTATCAAACCTGTCTTCAAGACCAGAAAAACGAGAATCTTTTCTAGGGCTCGTGAGGGATCTCTCCTCCGTGGGAGTAATTGTGTCGGTACCTCTAGGCGAGAGGGGTCTGGGGTACTACTCAAACCTTTTTGTGGTCCCACAGAAGGAGGTTATGTTTCGTCTGATTCTGGACCTAAAGTGCTTAAACAAGTTCCTGTCGGTCCCATTGTTCAAGGTGGAGACGATCAGGTCCATTCTGCCCTTAGTTCAAGAGGGACAGTTCATGACTACAATAGACTTGAAGGATGCTTACCTTCATGTGCCAATACACAAGGTTCACTTCAAGTTCTTAAGATTTGCGTTTCTGGTCCAGCACAATTTGTTGCTTTTCCTTTTCGTCTAGCTACTGCCCCAAGAGTCTTTGCGAAGGTTCTGGGAGCTCTGCTCGTGGTGGCGAGATCCAGAGGTATTGCAGTAGCCCCATACTTAGATGACATCCTAGTACAGGCTCTGTCCTGTCGGCTGGCAGAGGACCATTCAAGAGCTCTTCTTCTTCTATCTCATGGATGGAAGATAAAATTAGGAAAGAGTTCTCTGGTTCCCAGTACCAGGGTGGAATTTCTGGGTACTATAATAGATTCCATATCCATGAGGATATTTCTTACAGACCAGAGACGTTGCAAAATGACTTCCAATTGTCTTGCCCTCCAGACCTCCTTAAGGTCTTGTGTATGGAGGTAATTGAACTTATGGTGTCCAGCATAGATGTCGGCCCATTCATCAGATTCCATCTCAGACCTCTTCAGCTGTGCATGCTGAGGCAGTAGAATGGCGATCACTCAGATCTGTCTCAACAGATTTCTCTGGACAACCGGTCGAGAGAATCGCTCTCTTGGTGGCTCTGTCCAGATCACCTGCCCAAAGGGACATCGTTCTTGAGACCATCCTGGGAGATTGTGACTACGGACGCAAGTCTATCAGGATGGGGAGCTGTTTGGGGTGCCAGGAAGACACAGGGCCTGTGGATTCGAGAGGAATCTCTCCTCCCGATCAACATTTTGGAACTTTGAGTGATCTTCAATGCTCTGAAGGCTTGGGCTCTTCTGGGTTTGTCCCAGTTTATCAGATTCCAATCAGACAACATAACCTTGTGGCTTACATCAACTATTAGGGGGAATGAGGAGCTCCCTAGCAATGAGGGAAGTATCTCGGATTATGGAATGGGCAGAGGCCCACAATTGCTTGCTGTCAGCGATCCACATTCTGGGTGTGGACAACTGGGAAGCGTATTTCTTTCATGTAATTGGCAAGAGTCCATGAGCTAGTGACGTATGGGATATACAATCCTAACAGGAGGGGCAAAGTTTCCAAAACCTCAAAATGCCTATAAATACACCACTCATCACACCCACAATTCAGTTTAACTACTTTCTTGGAAAGTGTTCTTCCTTTTGGCCATCTCTTCTGCTAGAAGAGTTTCTGAATTATCTGCTCTTTCTTGTGAATCTCCTTTTCTGATTTTTCATCAGGATAAGGCGGTTTTGCAGACTTCATTTAAATTGTTACCTAAGGTTGTGAATTCTAACAACATTAATGGAGAAATTGTTGTCCCTTCTTTGTGTCCTAATCCTAAGAATTATTTGGATAGATCCTTACATTCTTTGGATGTTGTAAGAGCTTTGAAATATTATGTTGAAGCTACTAAAGATTTTTAGGAAGACTTCTAGTCTATTTCTTATCTTTTCTGTTTCTAGGAAAGGTCAGAAGGCTTCTGCCGTTTCCTTGGCATCTTGGTTAAAGCTTTTGATTCATCATTCAGTTGATAAGATTTGCAAAGCAGCAACTTGGTCTTCTTTGCATACATTTACTAAATTCTACCGTTTTGATGTATTTACTTCTTCGGAAGCAGTTTTTGGTAGAAAAGTTCTTCAGGCAGCTGTTTCAGTTTGATTCTTCTGCTTATGTTTTAAGTTTTTTCTTTCATTTATGAGGAAAAACTTATTTTTTTGGTTGTGGATTTAATTTTTTCAGCGGAAAATGGCTGTTTTTATTTTATCCCTCCCTCTCTATTGACTCTTGCACAATTATTTCCAAATTCCTTTGTTGATGCTTTTTACTCTTTTCTTAATCACCCCACTACTTGGCTATTTGTTAAACTGAATTGTGGGTGTGGTGAGGGGTGTATTTATAGGCATTTTGAGGTTTGGGAAACTTCGCCCCTCCTGGTAGGATTGTATATCCCATACGTCAGTAGCTCATGGACTCTTGCCAATATGAAAGAAATGAATTTATCAGGTAAGTTCTTACATAAATTATGTTTTTCTCAGCAGACAATTGTTTCATCCAGGGGAATGGTCTCTCCTTCCCGAGGTGTTTGCGGAGATTTGCAACAGATGGGGGACACCGGAGATAGATCTCATGGCGTCCCGACTCAATACCAAGCTACCCAGATACAGGTCGCGGTCCAGGGATCCTCAGGCAGAGCTGATAGATGCATTAGCAGTGCCTTGGAGGTTCAGCCTAGTTTACATTTTTCCACCGTTATCACTTCTCCCTCGTGTAGTGGTACGCATCAAGCAGGAGCAAGCTTCGACTATTCTAATTGCTCCATCGTGGCCGCAAAGGATGTGGTTCGCAGACCTGGTGGGGAGGTCTTCATCTCCTTCATGGAGGTTACCTTGTCGCAGGGATCTGCTGGAACAGGGTCTTTTTTGTTCATCTAAATCTAGATTCTGAGGCTGACTGCGTGGAGATTAGTCCTAGCCAAGAGAGGTTTTTCTGAGAGAGTGATTGATACACTCATTCACCTGTCGCATCACAAGGTGTGGAGGACCTACTTATTCTGGTGGGAAGAGCGTGGATTCCCTTGGCATAAGGTCAAGGTGTCCAGGATTTTTTCCTTTCTTCAATATGGTTTGGAGAAGGGACTTGCCGCTAGTTCCTTAACCCTTTGAGTGATAAGCAATTTCCCACCTGGGTGCTAAGCTGAATTTGAGGGGGTTTTTTTTAATTTTTTTTAAATATATATTTTTTAACTTTTTTTTTCAGATCCCCAAGGTTAGGCGATTATCTTTCCAACGGTGGGTCTTGGGGGGGTCTTGGGGGGGTGTAGCTGCTGCTGATACAGGCTTCTAAGCAGCATGCCCCATTTCCCTATACTGTCCATTGTAATTTTTAAATAAAGTTGCGCTGTGACGTCATCACGCAAAACGTGAAGCCCTGGCGATGCCTGTCACTATACAGGCCAGATCGCCGGGGAGTCAGTGGGAGCCCCCATATTGTCCTCAAGGTGGGTGAGTGCTAGCGACGGCTACGAGCCGTCGTTAGCGCTCAAAGGGTTAAAGGGACAGATTTCAGCTCTATCTGTGTTATTGCACAAGAGGCTCGCTGAACTTCCTGATGTACAGTCTCTGTCTAGAATCAGGTCTGTGTTTAGACCTACCGCTCCTCCGTGGGCCTCGATCCGATATGCAGCTTCGCCCACAAAAGCCGGCGACGCCAAATTTCGCGCTGGTTTGTTATCACATATACAGCGTAACATAGAAGTTACGCTCGTATATTTCTGCCTTCAGTCATAGTTTTTTGGCCCATAGACAGGTATACCAAACCAGCGCAGTTTGGTATCCAATATGACTTCCAATTGTCTTGCCCTCCAGACCTCCTTAAGGTCCGGTGTATGGAGGTAATTGAACTTATGGTGTCCAGCATAGATGTCGGCCCATTCATCAGATTCCATCTCAGACCTCTTCAGCTGTGCATGCTGAGGCAGTAGAATGGTGATCACTCAGATCTGTCTCAACAGATTTCTCTGGACAACCGGTCGAGAGAATCGCTCTCTTGGTGGCTCTGTCCAGATCACCTGCCCAAAGGGACATCCTTCTTGAGACCATCCTGGGAGATTGTGACTACGGACGCAAGTCTATCAGGATGGGGAGCTGTTTGTGGTGCCAGGAAGACACAGGGCCTGTGGATTCGAGAGGAATCTCTCCTCCCGATCAACATTTTGGAACTTTGAGTGATCTTCAATGCTCTGAAGGCTTGGGCTCTTCTGGGTTTGTCCCAGTTTATCAGATTCCAATCAGACAACATAACCTTGTGGCTTACATCAACTATTAGGGGGAACGAGGAGCTCCCTAGCAATGAGGGAAGTATCTCGGATTATGGAATGGGCAGAGGCCCACAACTGCTTGCTGTCAGCGATCCACATTCCAGGTGTGGACAACTGGGAAGCGGATTTCTTTCATGTAATTGGCAAGAGTCCATGAGCTAGTGACGTATGGGATATACAATCCAAACAGGAGGGGAAAAGTTTCCCAAACCTCAAAATGCCTATAAATACACCACTCATCACACCCACAATTCAGTTTAACTACTTTCTTGGAAAGTGTTCTTCCTTTTGGCCATCTCTTCTGCTAGAAGAGTTTCTGAATTATCTGCTCTTTCTTGTGAATCTCCTTTTCTGATTTTTCATCAGGATAAGGCGGTTTTGCAGACTTCATTTAAATTGTTACCTAAGGTTGTGAATTCTAACAACATTAATGGAGAAATTGTTGTCCCTTCTTTGTGTCCTAATCCTAAGAATTATTTGGAGAGATCCTTACATTCTTTGGATGTGGTAAGAGCTTTGAAATATTATGTCGAAGCTACTAAAGATTTTTAGGAAGACTTCTAGTCTATTTTTTATCTTTTTCTGTTTCTAGGAAAGGTCAGAAGGCTTCTGCCGTTTCCTTGGCATCTTGGTTAAAGCTGTTTTTATTTTATCCCTCCCTCTCTAGTGACTCTTGCACAATTATTTCCAAATTCCTTTGTTGATGCTTTTTACTCTTTTCTTAATCACCCCACTACTTGGCTATTTGTTAAACTGAATTGTGGGTGTGGTGAGGGGTGTATTTATAGGCATTTTGAGGTTTGGGAAACTTTGCCCCTCCTGGTAGGATTGTATATCCCATACGTCACTAGCTCATGAACTCTTGCCAATATGAAAGAAATGAATTTATCAGGTAAGTTCTTACATAAATTATGTTTTTCTCAGCAGACAATTGTTTCATCCAGGGGAATAGTCTCTCCTTCCCGAGGTGTTTGCGGAGATAGATCTCATGGCATCCCGACTCAATACCAACTACCCAGATACAGGTCGCGGTCCAGGGATCCTCAGGCAGAGCTGATAGATGCATTAGCAGTGCCTTGGAGGTTCAGCCTAGTTTACATTTTTCCACCGTTATCACTTCTCCCTCGTGTAGTGGTACGCATCAAGCAGGAGCAAGCTTCGGCTATTCTAATTGCTCCATCGTGGCCGCAAAGGATGTGGTTCGCAGACCTGGTGGGGAGGTCTTCATCTCCTTCATGGAGGTTACCTTGTCGCAGGGATCTGCTGGAACAGGGTCTTTTTTGTTCATCTAAATCTAGATTCTGAGGCTGACTGCGTGGAAATTAGTCCTAGCCAAGAGAGGTTTTTCTGAGAGAGTGATTGATACACTCATTCAAGCTAGAAAGTTGGTCACCTGTCGCATCACAAGGTGTGGAGGACCTACTTATTCTGGTGGGAAGAGCGTGGATTCCCTTGGCATAAGGTCAAGGTGTCCAGGATTTTTTCCTTTCTTCAATATGGTTTGGAGAAGGGACTTGCCACTAGTTCCTTAACCCTTTGAGTGATAAGCAATTTCCCACCTGGGTGCTAAGCTGAATTTGAGGGTTTTTTTTTTATTTTTTTAAAATATATATTTTTTAACTTTTTTTTTTTCAGATCCCCAAGGTTAGGCGATTATCTTTCCAACGGTGGGTCTTGGGGGGGTGTAGCTGCTGCTGAGACAGGCTTCTAAGCAGCATGCCCCCATTTCCCTATACTGTCCATTGTAATTTTTAAATAAAGTTGCGCTGTGACGTCATCACGCAAAACGTGAAGCCCTGGCGATGCCTGTCACTATACAGGCCAGATCGCCGGGGAGTCAGTGGGAGCCCCCAGATTGCCCTCAAGGTTGGTGAGTGCTAGCGACGGCTCCGAGCCGTCGTTAGCACTCAAAGGGTTAAAGGGACAGATTTCAGCTCTATCTGTGTTATTGCACAAGAGGCTCGCTGAACTTCCTGATGTACAGTCTCTGTCTAGAATCAGGTCTGTGTTTAGACCTACCGCTCCTCCTTGGGCCTCGATCCGATATGCAGCTTCGCCCACAAAAGCCGGCGACGCCAAATTTTGCGCTGGTTTGGTATCACATATACAGCGTAACATAGAAGTTACGCTCGTATATTTCTGCCTTCAGTCGTAGTTTTTTGGCCCATAGACAGGTATACCAAACCAGCGCAGTTTGGTATCCAATATACAGCGTAAGGACTTACATGGCGAAAATGGAGAAATTCTACTACATTTTCACCTTGCCACAAATTCCAGGCGTAGCAAGCCTTACACTGTCTATTGGAGCCACGTAACTCCCTAAACTAGCTGCTAAATAAAACCTAACATCTAACGCATGCGCAATGTCTATCTACCTGTCAACCGTGATCCCCCGCCGCAATCCCTAATAAAGTATTTAACCCCTAAACCACCGCTCCCGGACCCCGCCGCCACCTACATTAAATGTATAACCCCCTAATGTGAGCCCTTACACCACCGCCATCTACATTACCTACCCTCTAATGTGAGCCCCTTACACCCCCGCCACCTACATTA
The DNA here is from genome assembly GCF_027579735.1 of Bombina bombina. Taxonomy (NCBI): domain Eukaryota; kingdom Metazoa; phylum Chordata; class Amphibia; order Anura; family Bombinatoridae; genus Bombina; species Bombina bombina. Next base: position 159,564,187 of record NC_069500.1, read on the forward strand.
ACTACCCCCTAATGTGAGCCCCTTACACCGCTGCCACCTACATTAACTACCCCCTAATGTGAGCCCGTTACACCGCCTCCATCTACATTTATCTACCCACTAATGTGAGCCCCTTACACCGCCGCCATCTACATTATCTACCCCCTAATGTGAGCCCCTTACACCGCCGCCATCTACATTATTTAACCCCTAATGTGAGCCCCTTACACCGCCGCCACCTACATTAACTACCCCCTAATGTGAGCTCCTACCCCGCCGCCAGCTATATTAAAATTATTAACCCCTAATCTAATCCCACTATACCGCCGCCACCTATATTAAATTATTAACCCCTAATCTAATCCCCCTATACCGCCGCCACCTATATTAAATTATTTAACCCCTAATCTAATCCCCCTATACCGCCGCCACCTATATTAAATTATTTAACCCCTAATCTAATCCCCCTATACCGCCGCCACCTATATTAAATTATTTAACCCCTAAAATACTAAACTATCCCTAACACTAAACTAACTAACTAAGTCTAACCCTACAAATAGCCCTGAAAAGGGCTTTTTGCGTGGCATTATCAGAAAGTAAACAGTTCTATTGCCAGCCCTTAAAAGGGCTTTTTGCGGGCCATTGCCCTAAAGTAATCAGCTCTTTTACCAGCCCTTAAAAGGGCTTTTTGCGGGGCTTTGTCACAAAGTAATCAGCTCTTTGGCATCTAATCTAAATCCCCCTACACTGCCGCCACCTATAATAAATGTATTACCCCTTAATCTAATCCCCCTACACCGCCGCCACCTATATTAAATACATTACCCCCTAATCTAATCCCACTATACCGCCGCCACCTATATTAACTATATTAACCCTAATTATATTAGGGTTAATATAGTTAATATAGTTATTATATTATATATATTAATTATATTAACCCTAATTATATTAGGGTTAATATAGTTAATATCGTTATTATATATATATTAAGTATAATAACCCTATCTAACTCTAACACCCCTAACTAAATTCTTATTAAAATAAATCTAATTAATATTATTACTTAAAATATTCCTATTTAAAACTAAATACTTACCTGTAAAATAAACCCTAAGATAGCTACAATATAATTAATAATTACATTGTAGCTTTTTTAGGGTTTATATTTATTTTACAAGTAACTTGGTATTTATTTTAACTAGGTACAATAGCTATTAAATAGTTAATAACTATTTAATAGCTACCTTGTTAAAATAATTAACAATTTACCTGTAAAATAAATCCTAACCTAAGTTACAAATACACCTACACTATCAATAAATTAAATAAACTACAAATCTCTAAACTAAAATACAATTAAATACACTAAACTAAATTACAAAAAAAAACAAACACTAAATTACAAAAAATAAAAAAAGATTACAAGAATTTTAAGCTAATTACACCTATTCTAAGCCCCCTAATAAAATAATAAAGCCCCCCAAAATAAAAAAAATTCCCTACCCTATTCTAAATTACAAAAGTTAACAGCTCTATTACCAGCCCTTAAAAGGGCCTTTTGCGGGGCATGCCCCAAAGTAAACAGCTCTTTTGCCTGTAAAAAAAAAAACACAATACCACCCCCCAACATTACAACCCACCACCCACATACCCCTACTCTAAACCCACCCAAACCCCCCTTAAAAAAACCTAACACTAAGCCCCAGAAGATCTCCCTACCTTGAGTCGTCTTCACCCAGCCGGGCCGAACTCTTCATCCAATCCGGGCGATGTCTTCATCCAAGCGGCAAAGAAGAAGTCTTCCATCCGGCGATGTCTTCATCCAAGCGGCAAAGAAGAAGTCTTCCATCCCGGCGATGTCTTCATCCAAGCAGCAAAGAAGAGGTCCTCCATCGGGGCGAAGTTTTCCTTCAAACGGCATCTTCAATCTTCTTTCTTCAGCCCTCCGACGTGGAACATCCAGTTGGCCCGACGATTGACCGACGAATAAAGTTTCCTTTAAATGACGTCATCCAAGATGGCGTCCGTCGAACTCCGATTGGCTGATAGGATTCTATCAGCCAATCAGAATTAAGGTAAGAAAATCTGATTGGCTGATTCAATCAGCCAATCAGATTCAAGTTCAATCCGATTGGCTGATCCAATCAGCCAATCAGATTGAGCTTGCATTCTATTGGTTAATAACTATTTAATAGCTACCTAGGTAAAATATTTAATAGCTATTGTACCTAGTTAAAATAAACACCAAGTTACCTGTAAAATAATTATAAACCCTAAAAATAGCTACAATGTAATTATTAATTATATTGTAGCTATCTTAGGGTTTATTTTATAGTTAAGTATTTAGATTTAAATAGGAATATTTTAATTAATAATATTAATATTAATTAGATTTATTTTAATAAGAATTTAGTTAGGGGTGTTAGAGTTAGATAGGGTTATTATACTTAATATATATATATATATATATATAATATAATAACTATATTAACCCTAATATAATTAGGATTAATATAGTTAATATATATAATATAATAACTAAATTAACTATATTAACCCTAATATAATTAGGGTTAATATAGTTAATATAGGTGGCGGCAGTGTAGGGGGATTAGATTAGGGGTTAATGTATTTAATATAGGTGGCGGCGGTGTAGGGGGTTAGATTAGGGGTTAATACATTTATTATAGGTGGCGGCGGTGTAGGGGGATTTAGATTATAGGCAAAAGAGCTGTTTACTTTGTGACAATGCCCAGCCAAAAGCCCTTTTAAGGGCTGGTAAAAGAGCTGATTACTTTGGGGCAAAGCCCCGCAAAAAGCCCTTTTAAGGGCTGGCAATAGAGCTGTTTACTTTGGGGTAATGCCACACAAAAAGCCCTTTTCAGGGCTATTTGTAGGGTTAGACTTAGGTTTAGTGGTAGGGATAGTTTAGTATTTTAGGGGTTAATTAATTTAATATAGGTGGCGGCGGTATAGGGGGATTAGATTAGGGGTTAATTAATTTAATATAGGTGGCGGCGGTGTAGGGGGATTAGATTAGGGGTTAATTAATTTAATATAGGTGGCGGCGGTGTAGGGGGATTAAATTAGGGGTTAATAATTTAATATAGCTGGCGGCGGGGTAGGAGCTCACATTAGGGGGTAGGTAATATAGCTGGCGGCGGGGTAGGAGCTCACATTAGGGGGTAGTTAATGTAGCTGGCGGCGGTATAGGGGCTCACATTAGGGGGTAGTTAATGTAGCTGGCGGCAGGGTAGGAACTCACATTAGGGGGTAGTTAATGTAGGTGGCGGCGGTGTAGGGGGCTCACATTAGGGGGTAGTTAATGTAGGTGGCGGCGGGGTCCGGGAGCGGTGGTTTAGGGATTAATAACTTTATTAGGTGCGGCGGGGTCCGGGAGCGGCGGTTTAGGGGTTAATACATTTTTTATTATTAGGAGAGTGAGGGGGGATAGCGGATAGAGGGTTAGACGTGTCGGGCTATGTTTGGGAGGCGTGTTAGACAGTACGGGAGATTTAATAACTTAGTAAGGTTTTGTAGGCGTCGGCAGTTTCTAAAGTGCCGTAAGTCACTGGCGACTCCAGAAATGTGTACTTACGCAGATTTCTGGACATCGCTGGTTTATCAGACTTACAGCACTTTAGCATCTGACGGCGCCGTATATGAGATAGCTCGAGATGCGAGCTGAAACTACGGGCGGCGGGGGTTCCCTCGCTTGAGCCGCAAACTACGATCTATATCAGATCGCGCCCTTGGAGCTTAAATCTAGAAAGTTTTGCAGAGGGCTCCGTTTGAGCCTATGCATTTGTTTGACATTAAATTACTGTTGTGGAAGATCCTTTTTCTACTGGCTATTGCTTCGGTACGCAGTCTCTCTGAGATGTGAGCCTCCTTACCTGGTTTTTCATGCTGATAAGGCTGTTTTTTGTACTGGGTTGGGTTTTCTCCCTAAGGTTGTGTCTGATCGCAACATAAATCAGGATATTGGGGTTCCTTCCTTGTGTCCCAATCCTCCTTCTTCGAAGGAACGATTACTTCATAATTTGGATGTGGTTTGGGCTTTGAAATTCTATCTTCAGGCTACGAAGGAATTTGTTTGTTGTCTATTCTGGGAAGCTTAGAGGGCAGAAGGCTTCTTCCACTTCCCTATCTTTTTTTGGTTGATGAGCATTATTAGCTTGGCATATGAATCAGCGGGGCATAAGCCTCCTCAGAGGATTACGGCTCATTCAACTAAAGCTGTGGCTTCGAATTGGGCCTTAAAAAATGAGGCCTCTAGAGCAGATTTGTAGGGCGGCTACCTGGTCCTTCTTACATACCTTTTCAACATTTTACAAATTTGACTTTTTTTGCATCGGCTAAAACAGATTTTTAGAGAGGGGTTTTGCAAGATGTGGTGCCCTCAGAATAGGGTCCGCCTCTCTTTTTACCCTCCCGTTTTCATTCAGTGTCCTCTAGAGCTTGGGTATATGTTTCCCACAAGTAATGAATGAAGCCGTGGACTCTCCTCATATTACGAAGGAAAACATAAATTATGCTTACCAGATAATTTCCTTTCCTTCTGTATGAGGAGAGTCCACAGCCCCCGCCCGTTTTGCCCGTTGGGCGGACCTAAATTTTTGTTATTCTTCTGGCACCTTTTATACCCTAATATTTATCCTACTGTTTCTTGTTCCCTCGGCAGAATAACTGGGGGATGAGGGGAGTGGGGGAGGTATTTAAGCCTTTGGTTGGGGTGTCTTTGCCTCCTCCTGGTGGCCGGGTTCTGTATTCCCACAAGTAATGAATGAAGCCGTGGACTCTCCTCATACAGAAGGAAAATAAATTATCTGGTAAGCATAATTTATGTTATTACCCATTCCCCAGTTTTGCATAACCAACACTGTTATAGAAATACACTTTTTACCTCTGTGAATACCTTGTATCTAAGCCCTTGCAAACTGCCCCCTTATTTCAGTTCATTTGACAGACTTGCATTTTAGCCAATCAGTGCTCACTCCAGGGTAACCTCACGTGCATGAGCTCAATGTTATCTATATGAAACACATGAACTAATGCCCTCTAGTGGTCAAAATGCAATCAGATTAGAGGCAGTCTTCAAGGTCTAAGAAGCTAGCATATGAACCTCCTAGGTTTAGCTTTCAACTAAGAATACCAAGAGACCAAAGAAAAATTGGTGATAAAAGTAAATAAGAAAGTTGTTTACAATTACATTCCCTTTTTTTTGGACTTGACTGTCCCTTTAAGTTACTTTCCTGGAAAGTGTTATTGGCAATCTCCTCTGCCCATAGAGTTTCTGAGTTATTGGCTCTTCAGTGTGATCCCCCTTATTTGGTGTTTCACCAGTATAAGGAGGTTTTTGAACTAAACCAGGTTTCCTGCCTAAGGTACTCTCATCTGACAATTTATAAGATTGTGGTGCTGTCCTTATTTCCTAATCCATGTTCTTCTATGGAGAGATTGTTGCGTAATCTAGATGGGTGTGGTAAGGGCATTAAAATTTTACCTTCATGCTACTATGGATTTTCAGCGGCAGTTCTTTTCTCTGGCAAGCGTTTTCGTTTGGTAGCTACGTTGTGGTCTTTAGGAATGAAGTGTCGGTATAACAGATTTGCAAGGCTGTTACCTGATCTTCTCATCATACTTTCAGCAAATTTAACAGGTTAGATGTTTTTGTCTCTGCAGAGGCATCATTTGGCAGGAAAGTCTTTCATGTGGTGGTGTCTATTAACTAAGTAACTACCTACCTTGCCTATTAGTCCCTCCCTTCTTTATTTGTGGACTCCACAGCTTGGGTATAGTTTCCCACTTCTAAGAATACGAATTTGTGGACTCTCACTGATATTAGAAAGAAAACAAGATTTATTCTTACCTGATAAATTATTTTCTTTCTTGGTAGTGAGGGTCCACAAACCCTCACTGTTTTTCTGTTGTCAGCAGTTCCTGTTTGCGCCTTTTACCTGTTTTATCTCACTTGCTTTTCTCTATCCTTTGATATGAACTACTGGGAGGGAAGGGGAAGTAGGAGGGATACTTGAATGTTCTGGTGGCCAGGTGTTGCCTCCTTCTGGTGGCCAGGAGTTGTATTCCCACTTGCAAGAATAAGAATTCTGACTACCAAGAAAGAAAATAATTTATCAAGTAAGAATACATTTTGTTGTGTATTTTCCAAGTGATCAACACCTCAAAATTTCTTTGTCGTCTGTTGCTATTTATTTTTGCTATTGTGAAGGCTTTTACTTGATTCAAAGAACATTGTAAATCAAAAAAGTCCACTCTAGCTTTTTAATAAAAGTTGATTTTCTTTTTTTTAAAAGGGACATTAAAATAATATTTTTATATTGTATAGTTTTGGGCACGTCACTCTCCACCAGTAGAGCTAATGGAGCCAGTGAGCAAGATTTCTCACTTACTAGTTGTGCATAAACATAGTATCAAAATAAAAAGCTGTAGTTTAAAGTGATGGTAAATCCAAGCATTTAACAAAGCATTTACCATCACTAAAAATCAAGGGGATCTTCATTCATCAACCTTGTAAAAAAAGGGTGATAAACTCTCACCCTTTTTGTGCTGTTGCACAGTGCTAAATTCAGCGGCTCCGGCCGCCCACGGCACAATGATCTCCTTCAATTAAGTGAGTTTTGTACCTCTGAACCAATAGCGATGTGTGTCAACTGACAGGTTTCTGTATGCACGCACCGCTATTGGTTCAGAAGTCCAAGTGCTGCCCAGGTATCTTCTGCGGTATCTGAGGTGCTGTCTGCTTTTCCCATGATGCAGGGAAAGTGCAAAAGGAAATTTAAAGAATCAGTAAGTAAGGTTTCTGATCTTAAGATGGCTACTTCAGTCGCATCTGAGGGTGAAATCTCAGACAGGCAGTATAATTCCTTCTTCTGATGCTGAAGTTGTTTCCTTCAGATTTAAGCTGGAACACCTCCGTTTGTTACTTAAGGAGGTTTTGGCTACCTTGGACGACTCTGATACTACTATCATTGTCAATCCTAAGAAATCTAGTAAGCTGAACAAGTACCTTGAAATTGCCTCCGCAATGGAGGTATTTTCTGTCCCAGACCGTGCTTCTGAGATTATTGCACGGGAGTGGGAGAGACCTGGTATTCCTTTTTCTCTATCTCCTATTTTCAAGAAGATGTTTCCTGTAGCTGACTCCATTAAGGAGTAGTGGAAGGAACGATTTCCACTTTAGCTAAGAGGACCACTATTCCCATAGAGGATAGCTGTTCATTTAAGGATCCAATGGATATGAAATTGGAGGCATTGTTAAATAAAATGTATGTTCACGACTTCCGGTGGGCGGCGACCCAAGATGGCCACAAGCTTATGAAGCTCTGCACATCATCTTAAACTTTTTTTTTTTTTTTTTTTTTTTTTTTTTTTTTGTATAAACAGTTTTATTGTCAAATAAAATTCGTACAATACAGAGGTCAAAAAAGGAATTGCAACAAACCGTTTAACATTTTCTTTTACATTTTACAGTTATGCAGTGAAATGCGTCTAACAAAAAGTATCTAGAAACGTTCTGTTGCCACAGTTGTCAGGAGCCTTAGGTCCTATATCAATCTCCTAATAAAGCATAAACACAACTTAGTTCGCGTATGCTAATTATGAAATTTATTTGCTATATATGTGTCCCACATGATCTTCATTAAGCCGTATGACACCTCTGTCCTCGATTTAATGTATGCATATTCCTCTAATTGTAAGATGTGTTGGAAAGTGTGGATCCAGTCAGCAACTGTGGGGGTGTATTTTTGTTTCCAGTGCCTTGCAAGTAATGTCTTCATGCCATTACTTGCCATAAAGATTAGTTTTTTCACTTGTGTTTGTGTTTTTCTTGGAATAATATTAAATAGCCAGATGCGAGGATCTGGTGGGATCGTAACCCCCACCATTTCTGAAGTCTCCCTTGCCACTTTTTCCCACACTTCATCATCTTAAACTTTTTGTTTAAAAGTGGCCAAATATCAAGCCATCCTAATCTCCCTTAGCAGTTCGGCTGTTTGGGAACCCTTATCGGATCAGGATAAACATCACCTGGCCCCCGAAAAGTCAGAGAATTGTGTTGAGTCAGGAGAGTTTGGAAACCGGAGCAGAGCACAGAGTGTTATTCTGTGCAACCCGGAATACAAAATGGGTAGTTCTTCCCCAGAAGACAACCAATACTTGGAACTGGTGCTTTCGTTAAAAAATTTGTTACTCCCAGCATTCATTAAGCTGGAAGAGGCCACACAACATTTGCTGATTGAGATTCAGACCCCTGGTTCTAAGTATGCTTCGACAAAATGGTGCCGATTAGAAACTGTCTCTTCCGATTCTAACAGTGACGCTGTACAGGACAGATCTCCCCAGGGACGCAGAGAAATAATGAAACACATACCCTGTTTGGAAGAGGCTGGGGATCGTGTGACAGATTCGACTAAACAGGCTGTGGATTTCTGTGAACAGGACGCTTCTTGCTGTTATATTCTGAAGACGGCTACACAGGCAGTAACCTTTGATGTCTTCAAGATCGCGGTTGTGGCTGAAGTGACATTGAGCTATGCTGTGGCTGAGGACCTGCTTACAAGTCTTCCTCTACAATTCGCGTCAGACCCACCCGCTACTTCAGTAAAGACCCACAATTGTGGAAAAATCTCCGTTGCCACTATGGTGGCAACTGCAACTGGAGCGGCATCGCATTATGCTAAAGTTAAAAGCCTGCCTACAAGCCTCCCGCTAGAATCAACTATAGATCTTTGGAAGACACAGAGCATTGCTGTGCGGAGACCTTCTGGCTATCATCCCTCTGGGACAGGTCACATTCTGCTGAGGTACTGTCATTATTGCCGGTTCTTAATCTGTGCTGGAATTGGCTGACTCTGCTGTCCAGACCTGCTCGCTCACCACCATTGCAGGATCTTCCCTTGGATAGCCAGACGCCCCTTGAAATTTGAACTGTGGCTCCTGTACTGGCGTTCAATGGAGTAAGCACTGGTTACTTTTTTCACACTGTTTTTCATTGCCGTAACTTCCCACACTCCTTGACTGATTTTCTCCCAGCAATATCGCTAACTGAGCGATTCTTAATGTTATACCTACGGACTCCAGAACAATGCAATGGCATCAGGCTGACCTGCAGCTCAACATATATCTACTATGAGCCTTGTTGCCTATCGATCCTAATTTGCACAGCCTTACCCTGAATATTTTGTTCTATAATGATCAGTGTGTCCCTTACAGCCATATGAACAGCCGCCTGCTAGATCGTGGCCGAATTCCTTATATTTGTCAATTTGTAGGGATATAGTTTTGTAATCTTACGTAACACAATAAGACCTAGTATGCATGGTGCTGTTCGGACAATACTAGGTAAGAGGGGTAATGTTTGTTTTTGATATTCTTAGTTCAGTGTAGTATTATCTTAATCCTATCTAGCTAGGTAGGGACATCATAGGATATCTCTGGTAACCATGAGACGGGTAGTTGGTGAATGCGACTGGGAAAACACCATTGCCATATAGTTTGTGAACCCTGTAGTTCCTCCTGGGGGGTCTGGAATCTGGACAGCCGTTCCTCACTTAGATTCACTGGGGTGAGACATGGCTCTGTATGTTTTCTATGACTTTCCAGCGCATTAGACCCACCATCTTAGTACACAAAATAATATAATATATACACAATTCTCCCTACCCTTACCAATCTCCCATTTCCCCGCGTAAAGTTAAACACACAGAAGTAAAACAAATATCACCCTAGACACTATGCATTTAGCCCCAGGGAGTTTAGTTTAGCCCATATACCCACTGAACCTTTTGGGGATCTGTTTTGTTCTTGTTTTGTTTAGTTTATTTGTGTGTTATAAGTTGTGTTGTTGTTTTATTTTTATTTTTTTTTTGGTTTATGTTAATAACATTTAAAAATAAGAGGTACGGGTACAATATGAGACAAAAATCATTTAATTTTAATCCAGTTTTGTCTGCAGGGACCAATTCATATTAGAACATGAATGTAATATCACTGTATTTGATGATAATAGTCTCGACTGATATGTTATAGCAAGACAGTGGGAATGATGTTCCTTGCCCCCTTACAGCGCTTTCTACTACTTGTTGGTTATACTGGTCTAACTCAATTTGCTTTGGGGCTGATTACACAAGAATTTACTCAGATTGAAATTAAACCCAAATGTAGAAATGTTCTGCTCCATAGTTTAGAAGATATTCAGGCTCTTAATAGTCCATCCACCAAAGGTCAATATCCTACAGACATCCACTAACACAATGTAGTTCAGTAACAGTAGTAAACAGAGTATGTAGATCCAAGCAGAACAGTAAAGGGTGAGGATAATGCCAGAAAAGCATCTTCAGGGGTGCTATGACCACAGACAGTATACTACTCTGACCAGGAATAAATAGTATTTCTATTTTGTTGTTATTCTACCACTGAATTATAAACTGTATGTCTTCATACATATTTCATGCATTCACTACTTTTCTGTATTAGCTCATATAGTATACAAGCTTGTGATATATGTTCCTGGTGGCCCCTGTCAACTTATTTGTATGCTCTGTTGTAATGCTCATTCCTAACAGTATATTGCTACCCAACATGTTACGCTCACTTATCAATGCTGTTGACATTGGCATTGCAACTATGTATGTACTTGTATGTACTTGATTTGTTGTACCTGTGCTTCTTCAATAAAAAGAATTTAAAAAAAAAATGTATGTTCACCAGGGTCTTCAATGGCAGCCTGCGGTTTGTATTGCTACTGTTACCAGCGCTGCAGCCTACTGGTTTGATGGCATGTCTGATTCTATTCAGACAGATACTTCTCTTGAGGAGATTCAGGACAGGATTAAGGCTCTTAAGTTAGCTAATTCTTTTATTACAGATGGTTCTTTACAAGTCATTAAGCTTGGAGCAAAAATGTCTGGTTTTGCAGTTCTAGTTCGCAGAGCCCTATGGTTGATCCTCAGGATAAGAAGAATAAGCAAAAAAGATGTCAGAGTAATTTTCGTTTCTTTCATAACTTTAGGTAAAGCCTCCGCTTCTTCCTCTAAGCAAGATCAATCCAAGTCTTCCTGGAAGTCTTGTCAGTCTTGGAACAAGGGGCAACAGTGTCGAAAACCCATGGCTGACTCCAAGTCAGCAAGAATGGTCGGCCCCCGATCCGGGAGTGGATCCACTAGGGGGGCAGACTTTCTCTATTTTCTCATGCCTGGATACGAGATGTCCCAGATCTGTGGGCTCAGGGCTGTGGACATTGTATCCCAGGGGTACAGAATAGAATTCAAGACTTTCCTGGTGTGGTGGATTATTATAACACTTTATCTGGTCTACAGATAATCTTGAGAGAAGGAACCTGCCTCTGGGAGCAAATGTTATAAACAAACTTTAAAACTTTATTCCAGTAGGTACAACGTTTCGGGAACTGTTCGCTTATCATTGATTAAGGGAACTGTTCCCGAAACGTTGCATTTGCTTGTACCTACTGGAATAAAGTTTTAAAGTTTGTTTATAACATTTGGTGCGGTGGATTATAATAACACTTGATCATTGGAGAGGAAAGCAGTCTCCTCTGTTCCACTGGCAACTTAAAGAAATCAAGGAAGGAAATAAGGTGCTGTTTGTACATTGTTTAGACCAGATAAAGAGAAAGGCATTCTTAAATTGTATCAAGGACTTTTCTGTCCTGGGAGTTAAAGTACCTGTTCCTCCGCAGGAACAGGGTCTGGGTTTTTATTCAAATCTGTTTGTGGTTCCCAAAAAAGAGGGAACTTTCAGACTTATTTTAGACCTAAATTATCTAAACAAGTTCCTCAGAGTACCGTCCTTCAAGATGGAGACTATACGTTCCATTCTTCCCTTAGTTCAAGAGGGTCAGTTCATGACAACCATAGACCTAAAGGATGCGTGTCTTCATGTTCCCATTCACAGGGATCATCACAAGTTTATGAAGTTTACTTTCTTGGACAATCATTTTCAGTTTGTGGCTCTTCCATTCGGCCTTGCCACAGTTCCCAGATTTTTTTCAAAAGTTCTGGGGGCTCTTTTGGCAGTAATTCGGTCTGGGGGCATTGTAGTAGCACCTTATCTGGACAACATTCTGGTTCAGGCGCCGTCTTTTCAACTAGCTAACTCTCATACGGAGATCTTGTTGTCTTTTCTTCGCTCCCATGTTTGGAAGGTGAATCTGGGAAAAAGTTCCCTGATTCCAGCTACAAGAGTAGTGTTCTTGCGGACCATAATATACTCCTTTTTAATGAAGATATTTCTGACAGAGGTCAGAAAGACAAAGATCTTCGGCTCTTGTCTTGCCCTTCAGTCCTTTCCTCGGCCGTCGGTGGCTCAATGTATGGAGGAAATTAGTATGATGGTAGCTTCCATGGATTTCATCCCGTTTGCTTGATTCCATCTCAGACCTCTGCAGTTGTGCATGTTAAGACAATAGAACGGGGACTATATGGATCTGTCTCCGCGAATAGATCTAGACCAGGTGACAAGGGACTCCCTTCTGTGGTGGTTGTTTCAGGATCACCTCTCCCAGGGAACTTGCTTTCGCAGACCTTCCTGGGTGATTGTGACCATGGATGCCAGCCTTCTGGGTTGGGGGGCGGTCTGGGGGTAAGACTCAGGGTCTGTGGATTTGGGAGGAGTCTTTTCTTCCCATAAACATCCTAGAACTGAGAGCAATTTTCAATGCTCTACTGGCCTGGCCTCAGTTAGCTTTAGCCCAGTTTATCAGGTTCCAGTCAGACAACATGACATCGGTGGCGTACATCAACCACCAGGGGGGAACCCGGAGTTCCTTGGCTATGACAGAGGTGACCCAAATTATTCTGTAGGCAGAGACCCACAACTGTTGTCTATCCGCGATCCACATTCCAGGAGTGGACAATTGGGAAGCCGATTTTTTGAGCTGACAGGAGTGGGAACTACATCCAGGGGAGTGGGAACTACATCCAGGGGAGTGGGAACTACATCCAGGGTTTTTTCCTTTTTAAATCTCAAATGGAGGCAGCCAGAACTGGATCTCATGGCTTCCCGGCAGAATTCCAAGCTCCCGAGGTACGGCTCGAGGTCAAGGGATCCTCAAGCCTTCTTGATAGATGCTCTGGCAGTCCCTTGGAATTTCAGTCTAGCATACCTGTTTCCTCCATTCGCTCTCCTGCCAAGGGTCATTCCTTAGATATTAAAATGTTATATTGGAAGGTTTTGTTTCTTGTTGGTATTTCTTCTGCTCAGAGAGTTTCATAACTCTCGGCTCTGCAGTTTGATTCCCCTTATTTTATTTTATTTTTTATTCTGATAAGGTGGTTCTACGTACTAACTTAGGTTTCCTACCTAAGGTTGTTTCGAACAGGAATATTAATCAAGAGATTGTGGTTCCTTCTATTTGTCCTAATCCTCCTCCTCCTAAGGAGCGTTTGTAAAACAACCTAGATGTCGTGCGTGCTTTGAATTCTATCTTCAGGCTACTAAGGACTTTCATCAATCTTCTGCTTTGTTTGTTTTTCTGGGAAGCGCAAGGGTCTGAAAGCTACGGCTACTTCTCTTTCTTTTTGGCTAAGGAGTATTATTCGTTTAGCCTATGAGACTGCTGGACAGCAACCTCCTGAGAGAATCACTGCTCATACCCCAAGGGCTGTTTCTTCTACCTGGGCCTTCAAAAATGATGCTTCTGTGGAACAGATTTGCAAGGCTGCAACTTGGTCCTCTTTACATACTTTTTCAAAGTTTTATAAATTTGATACTTTTGCCTCGTCTAAGGCTTCTTTTGGGAGAAAGGTTCTTCAAGCGGTGGTGCCTTCTGTTTAAGTCTACCTTTCTTGACCCTCCCTAATCATCTGTTTCCTCTAGCTTGGGTATTGATTCCCACTAGTAATTGATGATTCTGTGGACTCACCATATCTTAGGAAAGAAAACTTACTTTATGCTTACCTGATAAATGTATTTATTTCCAGATATGGTGAGTCCACGGCCCACCCCTTATTAAGACAGTTCTTTTTTTTTCTAAAACCTCAGGCACCTCTACAGCTTTGTGTTATCTTCTTTTTCCATTTTCCTTTGGCCAACTGGGGATAATGGGTAAGGGAAGTGACATATATAGCAGCTTTGCTGGGGTGCTCTTTGCCTCCTCCTGCTGGCCACTAGTAATTGATGATTCCGTGGACTCACCACATCCGGAACGAAAGAAATTTATCAGGTAAGCATAAATTATGTTTTTCCTTTCTCTCTTACAGGACTTCTGGCTGACAGTATAGAAGCTGGGTAAGTTAACTGCTTATAGACCCTGGTCCTCATATGGCATGTTACCTAAAGAGTAGAAACAGGGGCAGATATACACTTGCTATTATTACACTCTGGACACATATGGGTGTATATTGACGACTGAACGACGAATGATGTTTCCTTTAAATGACGTCATCCAAGATGGCGTCCGTCGAATTCCAATTGGCTGATAGGATTCTATCAGCCAATCTGAATTAAGGTAAGAAAATCTGATTGGCTGATTCAATTAGCCAATCAGATTCAAATTCAATCCGATTGGCTGATCCAATCAGCCAATCAGATTGAGCTTTCATTCTATTGGTTAATAACTATTTAATAGCTACCTAGTTAAAATATTTAATAGCTATTGTACCTAGTTAAAATAAATACCAAGTTACCTGTAAAATAAATATAAACCCTAAAATAGCTACAATGTAATTATTAATTATATTGTAGCTATCTTAGGGTTTATTTTATAGGTAAGTATTTAGATTTAAATAGGAATATTTTAATTAATAATATTAATATTAATTAGATTTATTTTAATAAGAATTTAGTTAGGGGTGTTAGAGTTAGATAGGGTTATTATACTTAATATACATATAATATAATAACTATATTAACTATATTAACCCTAATATAATTAGGGTTAATATAGTTAATATATATAATATAATAACTATATTAACTATATTAACCCTCATATAATTAGGGTTAATATAGTTAATATAGGTGGCAGCGGTGTAGGCGGATTAGATTAGGGGTTAATGTATTTAATATAGGTGGCGACGGTGTAGGGGGATTAGATTAGGGGTTAATACATTTATTATAGGTGGCGGCGGTGTAGGGGGATTTAGATTATAGGCAAAAGAGCTGTTTACTTTGTGACAATGCCCAGCCAAAAGCCCTTTTAAGGGCTGGTAAAAGAGCTGATTACTTTGGGGCAAAGCCCCGCAAAAAGCCCTTTTACAGGGAGTGCAGAATTATTAGGCAAATGAGTATTTTGACCACATCATCCTCTTTATGCATGTTGTCTTACTCCAAGCTGTATAGGCTCGAAAGCCTACTACCAATTAAGCATATTAGGTGATGTGCATCTCTGTAATGAGAAGGGGTGTGGTCTAATGACATCAACACCCTATATCAGGTGTGCATAATTATTAGGCAACTTCCTTTCCTTTGGCAAAATGGGTCAAAAGAAGGACTTGACAGGCTCAGAAAAGTAAAAAATAGTGAGATATCTTGCAGAGGGATGCAGCACTCTTAAAATTGCAAAGCTTCTGAAGCGTGATCATCGAACAATCAAGCGTTTCATTCAAAATAGTCAACAGGGCCGCAAGAAGCGTGTGGAAAAACCAAGGTGCAAAATAACTGCCCATGAACTGAGAAAAGTCAAGCGTGCAGCTGCCAAGATGCCACTTGCCACCAGTTTGGCCATATTTCAGAGCTGCAACATCACTGGAGTGCCCAAAATCACAAGGTGTGCAATACTCAGAGACATGGCCAAGGTAAGAAAGGCTGAAAGACGACCACCACTGAACAAGACACACAAGCTGAAACGTCAAGACTGGGCCAAGAAATATCTCAAGACTGATTTTTCTAAGGTTTTATGGACTGATGAAATGAGAGTGAGTCTTGATGGGCCAGATGGATGGGCCCGTGGCTGGATTGGTAAAGGGCAGAGAGCTCCAGTCAGACTCAGATGCCAGCAAGGTGGAGGTGGAGTACTGGTTTGGGCTGGTATCATCAAAGATGAGCTTGTGGGGCCTTTTCGGGTTGAGGATGGAGTCAAGCTCAACTTCCAGTCCTACTGCCAGTTTCTGGAAGACATCTTCTTCAAGCAGTGGTACAGGAAGAAGTCTGCATCCTTCAAGAAAAACATGATTTTCATGCAGGACAATGCTCCATCACACGCGTCCAAGTACTCCACAGCGTGGCTGGCAAGAAAGGGTATAAAAGAAGAAAATCTAATGACATGGCCTCCTTGTTCACCTGATCTGAACCCCATTGAGAACCTGTGGTCCATCATCAAATGTGAGATTTACAAGGAGGGAAAACAGCACACCTCTCTGAACAGTGTCTGGGAGGCTGTGGTTGCTGCTGCACGCAATGTTGATGGTGAACAGATCAAAACACTGACAGAATCCATGGATGGCAGGCTTTTGAGTGTCCTTGCAAAGAAAGGTGGCTATATTGGTCACTGATTTGTTTTCGTTTTGTTTTTGAATGTCAGAAATGTATATTTGTGAATGTTGAGATGTTATATTGGTTTCACTGGTAAAAATAAATAATTGAAATGGGTATATATTTGTTTTTTGTTAAGTTGCCTAATAATTATGCACAGTAATAGTCACCTGCACACACAGATATCCCCCTAAAATAGCTAAAACTAAAAACAAACTAAAAACTACTTCCAAAAATATTCAGCTTTGATATTAATGAGTTTTTTGGGTTCATTGAGAACATGGTTGTTGTTCAATAATAAAATTAATCCTCAAAAATACAACTTGCCTAATAATTCTGCACTCCCTGTAAGGGCTGGCAATAGAGCTGTTTACTTTGGGGTAATGCCACACAAAAAGCCCTTTTCAGGGCTATTTGTAGGATTAGACTTAGGTTTAGTGGTAGGGATAGTTTAGTATTTTAGGGGTTAATTAATTTAATATAGGTGTCGGCGGTATAGGGGGATTAGATTAGGGGTTAATTAATTTAATATAGGTGGCGGCGGTGTAGGGGGATTAAATTAGGGGTTAATAATTTAATATAGCTGGCGGCGGGGTAGGAGCTCACATTAGGGGGTAGGTAATATAGCTGGCAGCGGGGTAGGAGCTCACATTAGGGGGTAGTTAATGTAGCTGGCTGCGGTATAAGGGCTCACATTAGGGGGTAGTTAATGTAGCTGGCGGCGGGGTAGGAACTCACATTAGGGGGTAGTTAATGTAAGTGGCGGCAGTGTAAGGGGCTCACATTAGGCGGCGGGTCCGGGAGCAGTGGTTTAGGGGTTAATAACTTTATTAGGTGCGGCGGGGTCCGGGAGCGGCGGTTTAGGGGTTAATAATTTTTTATTATTAGGAGAGTGAGGGGGGATAGCGGATAGAGGGTTAGACGTGTCAGGCTATGTTTGGGAGGCGTGTTAAACAGTACAGGAGATTTAATAACTTAGTAAGGTTTTGTAGGCGCCGGCAGTTAGACTTAGGTTTAGTGGTAGGGATAGTTTAGTATTTTAGGGGTTAATTAATTTAATATAGGTGGCGGCGGTATAGGGGGATTAGATTAGGGGTTAATTAATTTAATATAGATGGCGGCGGTGTAGGGGGATTAAATTAGGGGTTAATAATTTAATATAGCTGGCGGCGGGGTAGGAGCTCACATTAGGGGGTAGGTAATATAGCTGGCGGCGGGGTAGGAGCTCACATTAGGGGGTAGTTAATGTAGCTGGCGGCAGTATAGGGGCTCACATTAGGGGGTAGTTAATGTAGCTGGCGGCAGGGTAGGAACTCACATTAGGGGGTAGTTAATGTAGGTGGCGGCGGTGTAAGGGGCTCACATTAGGGGGTAGTTAATGTAGGTGGCGGCGGGGTCCGGGAGCGGTGGTTTAGGGATTAATAACTTTATTAGGTGCGGCGGGGTCCGGGAGCAGCGGTTTAGGGGTTAATACATTTTTTATTATTAGGAGAGTGAGGGGGGATAGCGGATAGAGGGTTAGACGTGTCGGGCTATGTTTGGGAGGCGTGTTAGACAGTACGGGAGATTTAATAACTTAGTAAGGTTTTGTAGGCGTCGGCAGTTTCTAAAGTGC
Organism: Bombina bombina; assembly: GCF_027579735.1. Taxonomy (NCBI): domain Eukaryota; kingdom Metazoa; phylum Chordata; class Amphibia; order Anura; family Bombinatoridae; genus Bombina; species Bombina bombina. The sequence goes on from NC_069500.1 coordinate 159,582,242, forward strand.
CGTAAGTCACTGGCGACTCGAGAAATTTGTACTTACGCAGATTTCTGGACATCACTGGTTTATCAGACTTACGGCACTTTAGCATCTGACGGCGCCGTATATTAGATAGCTCGAGTTGCGAGCTGAAACTACGGGCGGCGGGGGTTCCCTCGCTTGCGCCACAATCTACGATCTATATCGGATCACGCCCTTGGAGTTTAAATCTAGAAACTTTTGCAGAGGGCTCCGTTTGAGCCTATGCATTTGTTTGACATTAAATTACTGTCATGGAAGATCCTTTTTCTACTGGCTATTGCTTCGGTACGCAGTCTCTCTGAGATGTGAGCCTCCTTACCTGGTTTTTCATGCTGATAAGGCTGTTTTTCGTACTGGGTTGGGTTTTCTCCCTAAGGTTGTGTCTGATCGCAACATAAATCAGGATATTGGGGTTCCTTCCTTGTGTCCCAATCCTCCTTCTTCAAAGGAACGATAACTTCATAATTTGGATGTGATTTGGGCTTTGAAGTTCTATCTTCAGGTTACGAAGGAATTTAGACAGACTTCGTCTTTGTTTGTTGTCTATTCTGGGAAGCTTAGAGGGCAGAAGGCTTCTTCCACTTCCCTATCTTTTTTTGGTTGATGAGCATTATTAGCTTGGCATATGAATCAGCGGGGCATAAGCCTCCTCAGAGGATTACGGCTCATTCAAATAAAGCTGTGGCTTCGAATTGGGCCTTCAAAAATGAGGCCTCTAGAGCAGATTTGTAGGGCGGCTACCTGGTCCTTCTTACATACCTTTTCAACATTTTACAAATTTGACTTTTTTTGCATCGGCTAAAGCAGCTTTTTAGAGAGGGGTTTTGCAAGATGTGGTGCCCTCAGAATAGGGTCCGCCTCTCTTTTTACCCTCCCGTTTTCATTCAGTGTCCTCTAGAGCTTGGGTATATGTTTCCCACAAGTAATGAATGAAGCCGTGGACTCTCCTCATATTACGAAGGAAAACATAAATTATGCTTACCAGATAATTTCCTTTCCTTCTGTATGAGGAGAGTCCACAGCCCCCGCCCGTTTTGCCCGTTGGGCGGACCTAAATTTTTGTTATTCTTCTGGCACCTTTTATACCCTAATATTTATCCTACTGTTTCTTGTTCCCTCGGCAGAATAACTGGGGGATGAGGGGAGTGGGGGAGGTATTTAAGCCTTTGGTTGGGGTGTCTTTGCCTCCTCCTGGTGGCCGGGTTCTATATTCCCGCAAGTAATGAATGAAGCCGTGGACTCTCCTCATACAGAAGGAAAGGAAATTATCTGGTAAGCATAATTTATGTTATTACCCATTCCCCAGTTTTGCATAACCAACACTGTTATAGAAATACACTTTTTACCTCTGTGAATACCTTGTATCTAAGCCCTTGCAAACTGCCCTCTTATTTCAGTTCATTTGACAGACTTGCATTTTAGCCAATCAGTGCTCACTCCAGGGTAACCTCACGTGCATGAGCTCAATGTTATCTATATGAAACACATGAACTAATGCCCTCTAGTGGTCAAAATGCTATCAGATTAGAGGCAGTCTTCAAGGTCTAAGAAGCTAGCATATGAACCTCCTAGGTTTAGCTTTCAACTAAGAATACCAAGAGACCAAAGAAAAATTGGTGATAAAAGTAAATAAGAAAGTTCTTTACAATTACATTCCCTTTTTTTGGACTTGACTGTCCCTTTAAGTTACTTTCCTGGAAAGTGTTATTGGCAATCTCCTCTGCCCGTAGAGTTTCTGAGTTATTGGCTCTTCAGTGTGATCCCCCTTATTTTGTGTTTCACCAGTATAAGGAGGTTTTTGAACTAAACCAGGTTTCCTGCCTAAGGTACTTTCATCTGACAACTTATAAAATTGTGCTGCTGTCCTTATTTCCTAATCCATGTTCTTCTATGGAGAGATTGTTGCGTAATCTAGATGGGTGTGGTAAGGGCATTAAAATTTTACCTTCATGCTACTAAGGATTTTCAGCGGCAGTTCTTTTCTCTGGCAAGCGTTTTCGTTTGGTAGCTACGTTTTGGTCTTTAGGAATGAAGTGTCGGTATATTCCCAGTTCACCCTGTCGAAGGCCTTTTCTGCGTCCAACGACAGGGTGACACATGGTAAGCTTAGTTCATGAGCAGCAAAATATACGTTTAATAATCTCCTGGTGTTATCGGGTCCCTCGCGACCCTTGACAAAACCCACCTGATCGCAGTGGATCAAAGCTGGTAGCAAGGAGTTGGGCGTGTAGCTAAGATTTTTGCATACAACTTAATATCTAAGTTCAACAATGAGATTGGCCGATAACTGGAACATTCCGTAGGGTCCTTTCCTTGCCTAGGTAATGTAATAATCGTGGCCTGCAGAAACTCGGCCGGGAAGGTACCACATGAACTTGCCTTAGAAAAAAACCGCAACAAAGGTGGGACAAGTTGCGCCTGGAATTTCTTATAAAAGAGATCTGAGAAGCCGTCCGGCCCAGGTGTTTTAAGGGCTTTAAGAGAGAGGATGGCGGTTTTAATCTCAGCACCAGAAATGGGGGACAACAGTGCCTCTGCTTGGGGATCACTCGTCACCGGAAGGTCAAACTTGGACAAGAAATCATTAATACTGTCTAGAGTAGGAGACGGGGTCTCTTTATCTTTTGATAGATTATAAAGGGACATATAATAATTCGCAAAAGCCATCCCTATCTCACGCGGATGAGTTACATATTTACCTCCCGTTTTCAGAGAGTGTATACGAGCCGCCACCGTGCGTTGACGTAACCGATTGGCTAAGAGCCTATCCGCTTTGTTGCCTTTAAAATAGAAAATCTCTTTAAGTCTAAGGAGCCTAGTCGCCGACCTCTCCGTTTCCAATTGGACTAATTTCGCCCTAACAGCTACTAGCTGTTCATGCAAACGTGGTGTTGGATCATTTTTATGTGCAATAGTGAGCTTACGGAGAGATAACGTTAGTTGAGCCAGATTTACCTCTATTTTTTTTTTGTGCCGCTGCTATTTTCATAAAAGACCCTCTCACATACGCCTTTAATGATGCCCATAGAGTGAAATCGTCTACCTCTCCATTATCATTAATTTAGAGAAACTCAGTGATATCTTTAGATATACCAGCTACTGAATTAGGGTTCCGAAAAAACAGATGGTGAAAGACGCCATGTTGGTATACGCTGTAATTCCAAAGGAGATTTAAGAATGATATGTACAGGGTCGTGATCAGACCAGGGGCATTGAGAGATCCATGATCTAGAAATGCAGTCCAAGAGTCCCGGTTCACAGAAGAAAAAATCTATCCGCGTATAAGAGTGATGGACCGACGAAAAATATGTATAATCTCGTGAAGTCGAATTAAGAGCCCGCCACACATCAAACAAATTGAATTGACACATGAGATTTTTACATTTGTATGATAAGTCCACCACATCCTTATCACACTTGCGGGTTTTATCCATTTTTTTGTCCAAAAGGGGGTCCCAAACAGAATTGAAGTCCCCTGCAAGAAGAAGGGAGCCATGTCGTAAACTTTCTAATTTATGTAAAAACTTACGTAAAGTCGAAATATGCTGTTTATTAGGCCCATAGTAAGAGGCTAGCGTATAGATCACTCCATCCAATTTACAGAGGAGAATCAGATATCTGCCTTGCTGGTCCGTTTCTAGATGAATAGGTTCATATGCTATATCCTTATGAATAAGGATAGCAACCCCTCTCGATTTTTGTGAGAAGCTCGAGGTCTCCACCATGGGGAACAGCTTAGATCGTAAAGGAACTTTCATATCTCTTAGCCAATGGGTCTCTTGAAGAAAGACCAAGTGGGCTCTGCTCTTGTACAGAGATCACAACAACATACTTCTTTTGGTCGGGGAGTTCAGCCCCCTAGCATTCTGGGTGACACAAGTGTATGGCATGATGCCAAGTGTCGAGTAACTTTATTGGTAAATGAAATGGAGGGGAGGGGGGAGGAAAAGAGCGGGGAGAGGTAATGAAGGAGATGAGAAAAGGGAAAAAAGGGGAAAAAGGGGAAAAGAAAGAGAGAGGAAAAAAAAAGGAAAAAGGGTAAGAAGAGAGAAAGAGAGGAAAAGAAGTCAAAAGAAAGGAGAAGAGGAAAGAAAACACAGATATCACAATAGAGACCTTATATGGGAGTCATAACCTAATGTCACAAAACAAAGTTGTGCGGTATATAAAATAGATAACCGCCTTGATAGCCTCTGAAAACGAAATTCAGAGTACCTTAAAAGGGGGGGGGAGGATCTTATGCCACCGTGACTTGGTAGACAATCAAAGGTGGACTATATAGAGTGCCGTACAGGAGATGTTAAAAGAGAAGGAGGAGGGGGGGGAACCACATTGGAATATGCATCTATAAGAGAGGGGAGAAGAGAGAGAGAAAAAAAAAGGGGGGGGGGGAGGAGAAAAGGGAAGGATGGGGGGGAAAGGATAGTACATCCAAGTAACTAGCAGGCATGTAGAAGAAAGTAGTGTAGAGCACTTCAATTAAAGGTATAAAAAGAAAAATACAATATTCATGAATATAACCACAAATAGGACTATGATGACATATAATCAGACATATTTAGGGTTAACTCGTCCAGAGCATAATGAGACCTTATTCGAACTTTACAAAACTTTAAGTGAGTGTCTCTGTATCTAAGCAAAACAGTTGTTAATAACAATCAGGGGGTGATTGAAATGGCATTTAGCAAAATGATGATATATAGTGGAACACACCCATAGGGCAAGCTCGTCTAGGTCACAGCTGGATCAAAGCAAGATCTTGAAAGCCCCTAGGTGTGCTCCCCCACAGTGAAGTAGAATATTGGACAATAACAATCATACAGTATCATAGAGACATCAAACGCATATAAAACAGAACTTCTACATCTTCTTAACTTGAAATACATATCCAGGTACTGGGAGAGAAGAAAAAAAAAAAGGGGGAGGGAAAAACAATGTATTCGATCAGCTAGCGGGCATGGAAAATAATGTAGCGTTGAGCACTCCCATTAGGGGTATAGAGAGAAAAAGTGTAATGCTCGTAAACTGAGCAACAAATGAGAGTATTAAAACATGTAACTAGAGGGGGGGCGGAGCCAACTAGCAAAGAAACCAGACGCATATGTGAAGAGCTCCTGGCTCTTAATTATTACAAGTAATATTTATTGATATCTACAGTAACCTTCTCTATATCAAAAGGGGACATTCTCAAGCACAGCACCGTCAGAATCATTGGGAACCCTCAGATGGCTATTTTTAGCTCTATATGAGATCTGGAAGTCAAGCTACGATGGGGGCCTGGGATGAATGGTGGCTAGCAGTGAAGCAGCTTCTGTAGGATCATTTTGATAGCTTGGAACAGGTCCTACACGAGTGTTACGTTAACACAGATGCGGGTGAGGTCAAACCCACACAGCCAGCTGATAGCCATGTTGCCCTGGCTCTGAAGTCCGTTGATCCTGCCACTTCTCAGATTAGCTGCGCCACAGTACTGAGCCACGAGGTCTTGTGCAGCCATGTTGATCCGCCAAAACACAGAGACACTCATAACTACTGCCGTGAGGTCTGGCTGGATTGCGATACTAGGGTCAGAAGCTACACTACTGCGGATCTGGTTTACAGGTCGGCTATCGATCAGACATGCTACACGGGAGATCAAATCCTGACGCCAGTCCCCCATCGCAACATAATATGTGCAGCTTCTGGGGGTGGCAGCCATATTTGGGTCTCTTCACCACAGCTACGTGATAGCAGTATTGAGCGAGCTGTGACAGCGACATATACACAGACTGGCGTGGGATAGACAGGTCGGAACTCCCTGGTGTCAGCACACTTTTACATGCTTAATCTGAGTCCATATTAACGTGTATATAGTTAGAGTTTAGAGACCTTGATCTTTCAGATGTTTATTGTCCCTTGAACACCCTATCTATCCTACGAGTACCCTTTGCAGCCCGCACATCGCTCACATGTATACTTCTGTCAAGAGTGTTAATACAGACTGCTCCCACAACTATAAAATGGGGCTCCAGAGTTTTTGTATGTGATGCACCTAAACCGTCAACCCTAGGATATCAACCCTAGGATATGTATGAGCACATATACGTTGCAACCTGCACTACAGATTTATAACACACCACTCTCCATGGCTTGTATATGCTCTGCAACCAGTTCATATCTGCACAGCTATTTTAGAGGTGATCTATTAGATCCATTAGAGCTACGGACCTTCAGTTTTATATGTACATTTTCCATAGACTCCCTATCTGTGATAATAGCTTTTATTGCTCCAGTGAACAACTAGAGGATCTGTCCTAGCATGAGGCAGTTTGGGAGCCTATATGCAAACATTTTGTTACCGACTCTATATGCCACATACAGCTCTTGTTGACAGTTTTTGGAATTGTTATATCTCTGCTACATGAGTTAACCTGAAGTATTTTCATCCCTATTATAACTGTTGTGACTGTTTATTGGGGAATGTTTATATTTACTGTGATATGTGAAAATTGCTAAAACGTTTCCATATACTGTAGATTTATGCCACATTACTGCCTATTTCCTATATATACACTATAGCCAACCCACAAGGAATAAGGCTGCTACCTTGTTTGGTATTTTTGAGTCTAATAGCACGCATCCCTCTTATCAGACTGTGGTTTATCTAGTAAACTGGGTGCTATTTTAATTTACCTGCTGGTTCTTAATCTCTACTACTACTATATATGTAAGTTTCTGTTAGATATGAGCTAGCTATTCCACATTTAAATACTTTCTTAACAGTGTTCTATCTGCTATTCATTCTATGTTGTGTAAGGTTGGCCTTTATTATGTTTATTATGTTTAATGTTAATCATTACCAGACTTGCAACTGATATTACATCTATAATTGTGAATGAATGTTGACTATTTCAGATACCCACAAGTTGTTGCTACACGCCTTACAAAATTTATAGCTAGCCCCACTGCACATAGAATATGTAAAAGACTCCATATACTGTAGATTTATACCACATTACTGCCTATTTCCTATATATACACTATAGCCAATCTACAAGGAATAAGGCTGCTACCTTGTTTGGTATTTTTGAGTCTAATAGCACGCATCCTTCTTATCAGACTGTGGTTTATCTAGTACACTGGGTGCTATTTTAATTTACCTGCTGGTTCTTAATCTCTACTACTACTATATATGTAAGTTTCTGTTAGATATGAGCTAACTATTCCACATTTAAATACTTTCTTAACAGTGTTCTATCTGCTATTCATTCTATGTTGTGTAAGGTTGGCCCTTATTATGTTTATTATGTTTACTGTTAATCATTACCAGACTTGCAACTGATATTACATCTATAATTGTGAATGAATGTTGACTATTTCAGATACCCACAATTTGTTGCTACACGCCTTACAAAATTTATAGCTAGCCCCACTGCACATAGTATATGTAAAAAACTACTGTTTTGCCACCTCTGTTGTCATGATCACTTGCTGAATACTCATAGTCCACTCAGTAACAGTTATCATCCTTGCATAGATATAGGGATCACTCAGATTTCAATTGTTTCATTCCATAGTTAGCACAAAGGGCATTAAATATATCATTTAACCAGGTCGAGGAGAGCGAGTGGGCAACTATTGGGAATAACTCACTTACACACATAAGAGTGGTGTCTGTTGTCTGGGCATAGGGCCCGTGCCTGGATGGCAGTGCATAACTGCTGCAAGCTTGTGGAACAGCCGTATTCCCTGCGTTCACTATAATGCCCTTCATAACGTCTGTCAGCCCTTGGCCTATGATGTGCTCTGTAGTCTCCCTCATGTTTCTTCAGGGACAGTACTTCCTGTAGATAATGGGGTATCCATCAAACCTGGCCTACCAATGTATATACTTATTATGACTGGTCCTACTTGCTAATGTCAGACAGAAAAGAAATCCTTATCCCTGATTTTGCTCATTTAAATTTAACTCCTCCTCTTCCATTACATTTCTTAACATGCTCTGTTGCATAGTTCTAAGTATAGCTATTTCACTATTAGCATGTATAATGTATCACATTTCTTTATATGGTACTCGCATCGCTTATTATTGCGTGTTTAAACTCTTCCTGTTCATATTTTATGTAACGTAGATAGTTCTAAGGTGCATTTTATCCTGTTTCAATGCTCCTCAACGGTGAGATAATTTTGAAAATATGTATAACGCCACCTCCTCCCCCCCCCCCCTCCCCCACAATAATGTATCCCCTTCTCTAGGGGAACTAACAAGGCGGTTTGTCTCGTCTATACCGCATCTGAATCACAGCTCTTAATTGCTCCCTAAGTATCTAACCCTTCATAGCATAATAGGCATGTGTTCATATGCCCGTCTAGATCAGCAGGACTGATCACTAATATGTGACATCTACGCATGCTATTTTAACACAGTTGTTAGTTAATTTTATGGAGGTGATCCATTGTTTCATTATAAATCCATTTATCAGTAAGGGAGCTCGACATTATATTATCCTAGAAAACAAAAAAAACAAAAAAATGAGGTTTTCCATTTGGGGTCCATGAGTGGCCCTCTCCAATACTGTATAATATGAGAAAGTAATTGTCTCTCAACTATTTGGTTCTCCTATTTGTTATATGTCTGCAGCTCACTTTGTAATACTCCTCTGTTTTCTCTTTTTATTGTATATTGGCAATTACCAAATGTTTATTTTGACAAAACCTCGATAAAAATTATTTAAAAAAACAAAACAAAACATGTAACTAGACACATTTAAGCTAACTTGTCTAAGGCATAGCTAAACTATATCAGGACTTCACAGGCCTCCAAACGTGTGTTTCTATATTTTAAGCTGAACATTTGGTAGGAACGATCAAACAACAACAAAACAGTAATTAGTGATATATAGTTGAACACACATATAGGGTACATTCATCTAGGACACAGCTGGACCATATTGGAACCTTATAAACCCCTACATGTGTTCTTCTATAGTAGGGTAGAGCACGAGACAGTAACAATCATGCTGCATCAAAAGGACGCCAAGGGCATAGTAAACGGAGCTTCTACACCTTCCTAAGTGGAAAAACATATCTATGTACTGAGAGGGAGAGGAGAGAGAAAAAAGGAAAAGAAAAGAAAATCAATCAAAACCACATATTACACATTACAGCCTAGCTGCAGTATGGAATTACTCGGAGGTGCCTGAAACAAAGAAAGGTTAGTACACATATTACCCTACAGACAGTCCATATTCAGTCTCCATCTGCATCATGCACAGAACCAGAAGGGTCTGTGTTAGCTGAAGTCCCCAATGCAGAGGAGGTCCAAGGCAAAGCTGATGGATTCAAGGAATCTCTCAAAGGACAGTCATTTGAGACTGGAGCGTCCCATAGTTTCATAAGCCGTTGGCTCTGGTCTAGAGTAGTAACAATATGCTGTTGATTGTCTTTGTGAACTATGATTCTGGTGGGGTGACCCCATTGATACTTGATATCATGAGTCCTCAGGAACTTAGTAAAGTCTCTGTATAATTTCCTCTGCTAGAGTGTGTGATAAGAGAGATCTGCGAACACAGTGATATCTTGGAATTTAGTTGGAATGGTAGGACTGGTAAGAGATGCTCGGACTAGCTTTTCTTTGTATGTAAAAAAATGCAATCTTACAATGACATCCCTTGGCTTGTCAGACGACAGACTTCTAGGTCGTAGCGCCCTATGAGCTCTATCGATAAGACCCTCGGTCGTATCCGCAGGGCGAGCAAGGTGTTCAAAAAACTCTGCCAGAAAAGGAGTAAGATCCCCAGGGGCTATGCTTTCTGGGATACCTCTCAGTCGCAAATTATTTCGACAAGAGCGGTCCTCCATATCCGCTAGTTTGTCCTCCAAGCAGATCATCTGCTCAGCTAGACTTTGGGCATAAGCTAGAACGTTAGCCTGGTCTATAGCCATGTCCTCTTGTTTCCTCTCCACAGTATCCACTCTTTCTGAGGTTGAGGTGAGATCTCTACGAAGGTCCGCTAGAGAAGCAGTAACCTGAGACTGGAAAGCTGAATGATGGGCGGCCAGCAAGGATTTGAGAGAATCCAGGATGAAAGTAGGAGTCACTGTAGTAGGAGCTGCCTCTTGAAGTGCTTGAAAAGTGGAGGCCACAGTGTCCCCTTCCGCTTGGGACATATTTGAATCCTCTTGTTGGTCATCTGGAGATGAGGGGGATATAGTATGGAAATGATCTGCTACCATTCTTTTGGGCCCAGCCGCTAATGCCTTAGACTTTCTTTTATTCAGATGCGCCATGAGTGTAGACTTCTTTTGAGCAGCAGAGAAGGGCTGGCAGTGAAAATTATTGGTTTTTTGTTTCTCTCGCACCACTCTGCCCCACTTCTCTTTCAATACAGCTAGGCTGAAGCCGCAGATAAGATTGCAGAAAATGAAAGGAAAAACAGGCAACAAAAATAAAAAATAAGTAGGAGCAAAAATAAGAGAAAAAATATGCTCAGTGGTTCACATCACCCCCTCCTCCTTGGCATTAGCACATTAGCACCTCATTTGTATGTGTTATCCAGGGTAATAGTTCAGCTGCCGGCAGGAGTGCCTAACATAGATGGGGCACAAATAAAACACCAGCGCTGCTCAGCCCAAATAATATTCGCCTGTAATACTTCCTGTACTGTATAGCTAAGGGCTCTCTCCTGGGGAGCTGTTCCTTCTGAACAATGTAAGGCAAAAGGAAAGTGGATATGACCCGCAGGCAAGTGGGCCAGCGGGAAAGGGAGGAGAGGGCCCTGTTGTCTCTGCAGTTGTGAGGCAAGTCCTCTTTCAGGCCAGATTCAATGTTGTCTGTAGTCCCCATACAAGGAAAACTTTGAAGTTCAATCTAGACACTGCAGTGGTAGTTAATGATTTAATAGGCTTCAGTGGTGTGAGAGAATGAATAGTATCTTGTATTGGCTGTGCTTTAATATATAATTATTTGCTCTCAGGAATCCATCCTTATAGATTCTTGTTACAACCCTCTATAACAAAACAAGCCACATGAGAATGGTGTGATAACAACTAAGAATTGGCTATTTCTATGCAAGTAGTGGGGAGCAATTGTCAGAGGGTGTATATATGTTATGCTCACAGGGCTATCTGGCCTCTCCTAGTAGCCGCTGTGTCCCCAGTTGAAATGCACTTAAAGTTAGACCTCTGGATTTGTGGGTGTTTTAGAGGTATTAAAGTTAGGCCTCTGCTGTTGTAAAACTTGTGCACAGGTGAATTTAAATTGCGCACTTACTCAATTAAGGCTGCTTGTCCCAATTCCTTCTGAGAGCTGTAGATCTGCTTCTGGCACAGACTTATATGACCAGAATAATCCGCTAGAGGTCTCTTCAATAAGAACCCCAGCTGCCTTGGTATTACCAAGACACGGCCTTCTAAACTCATAGGCCGCCTTGCTGCTCTGGCATCAGTCCAAGAGGGCCGCGATTCGCGCCTAACAGCAGGCAGCCTGTATTACAGTATATCCCTCTCAATAGCGCTCTCCGGTCTTCCGTGGGCACTATTCAGACCAAATCATACCTCACTCTCTCTTTGAAAAAGATCGTATCTGACACCAAGCTGTTCTTGTACTGTCTCTTCAGGGGTACTATGTCCCAAAAGTCTCTGTGAACTCCCGAGCATAAAATCAGCCGCTCCGGAGCTTAGGTAGCTCTATGTTGCAGCCGAGGCAACTGGTCTCCCCTCTAGCAGGCAGGTTGGATCTGCGTAGTCCTGTGTAGTATGCCAGCAGACACTGCACCTTCTGGATAGTGAACAAGAGCGATAGCAATAAGATAGAAAAGGAGCTTCTATAAATCACAAAAAAGCAATGGCAGTGTCCTGTAGGGCAAAACTCTCCCTTGGACCTTAAAATTTCAGCCAGGGAACTAGTTTAACCACTTTTAGAAACTTTTAATAAGGTTTTAGACACGGAGCTCTTCAAGAGTGCTTCCTTCCAGCACGGCAGTTAACTCCGCCCCCCCCAAATGGATATTCCTTTAAGTGACGTCATCCAAGAGGGCGTCCCTCAAATTCCAATTGGCTGATAGGATTCTATCAGCCAATCGGAATTAAGGTAGGAAAAATCTGATTGGCTGATGCAATCAGCCAATCAGATTCAAGTTCAATTCGATTGGCTGATCCAATCAGCCAATCAGATTGAGCTTGCATTCTATTGGCTGTTCCGATCAGCCAATAGAATATGAGCTCAATCTGATTGGCTGATTGCATATATACAAATATACAAATATTAGTGATCTGTTGTTCTTGGAAATTGACTAAGCTAGTTCCTATTATCTATATAACATAATTCACAACATTGGTCCTCTCAAATATACTATTTTTATTCATGTGAATTGTTCACCCCCTCCACAGTTATTTTGGTATGTTCCTTTTGGGGTGTGCATTTTTTCTGAATCATGATTGGTCTAACTTGGTTTTAAATATGGCAGCTGAGAGTTTGTTTGTAAAGCCTGATGAAACAGTGTGTTACACTGAGAAACACGTTGCTGTTGTTTTTATTATTATAATAAATTTTAAACTTTTCTAACTCTCCATTTGCTGCTGAATTATTATTTCTGTCCTTGGTGAAACATCCTCTGGACCTTTTGAACACCTTGCACTGAGTCTCTGGACCCGCTGGCTGATCCCTGCTCCATTGGCTCATCCTGACTACTCCATTCTGGGCAACTCTGGACTCTCCCTGGTGAGACGAGGACTCCCATTGGTGACATCTTCTACTGGTCTACCGGACGACGTGTGGTTCCGGACTGCTGGTACTGCACATCTGTGCTTTACATTGTGTGAGTAGGATTCTACAGTTCCTATTGTTCCCCATTTCAAGTTGTTTTTGACCTGCACTATGTGGCGCCCTCTATTCTGTTCTTCTTAGATTCTCTTACCTGTGTTGTTGCAAGACATCCTGGAGGAGTGGCCTACCTTCCCTGGATGCACTACATTTTATACCCCCTGGATGTGCATATAAGAGGACTCTCGTAACTAATTATTCACTGGACTATAAAGTCTGTATATTCCTTCATTTTTACCTGCCTTCTGGTTTGTATCTGTTTATACTCTTGTCTATTATTGCATTTGTATATCCTTACATATTTTTGTTGCTCTATTGTTGGTTCACTGAATCACCTAGTCATCTTAACATACTGCTCATTACTCATATTTATTTTGTGGTACACCTTTTTTGCTCCTAGACGCCTCTTACAAGTACCCTTGTGATGCTTGCTATCACCAAGTGTACTAGTTGTTAATAATAAAAAAATAATTTTGTAACCTAGTCATATACTGACATAATTTGGAGGCACTGCAGAAGATTATTATCTTTATCACATTGATATAACATATTTTGTAGTAAATTAAAAAAAGTTATCTCAAAATAAAATATATTATTTTTTTTTATATTTCAAAATTTTTTTTTTTTCCGTTTGTCAAAATTCTGTTAGTATTTTAATTTAACCAAATACTAAGCCAAAATAATAATGTCTGTTACTAGAAGTAAATCAATTGAATCTATACATAGTATTGAAATATGTTCCCCAAAATCACCCATTAGTTAGGCATAAAAACGCTTAAAACAGAAGCCATTGCTCACCTTAAAAATAAATTAAGTATTAAGGGAGAATTAGATGCTTATATTAAGATGCTTAAGACTAAGGCCAAAAAGTGAAATATTTCAATGTCTGTTAAAATTTGTCCAACCTCAGAAACCGAGAAAGCGCAATGAAATATTTTTCAAAACTTGGGGTCTGCTCCTCTATGTGAACGATGAAATGTACAATAATATTGAAGTACAGAACTCACAATTGGAGCAACTGAGGGGTGAAAATTATTCTTTAAGACTAGGTGAAGAGGAGGTGGAGCAAGTCCAGGAAAAAATTAATGTGCTTGCCCAGAACATGGCCACCTTACAAAAGTATAACCAAAATTTAGTAGCCCAAATACAAGATTTGAATAAACAACCAGTGGAGAGCCAAAAAGAATTAAGTGAATAAAAAAAACAGTATCGCCATAATGAAAACCCCTCTATTAGCAATGAAAATAATGAGGATAATGCAGGTATTTTAAAAACCTTAAAATAATTTATGAGAAATGAACTGCAGAGTATCAGGGAAGGATTTAAACAAAGGACCCCTATTGGGTCAGAGGTAAACTTCCCACATAGTCACCTCATGCTTTAAATTCAGGGAACTGCTATACGTCAGAGGGGGAAGGCAGCTCTAGTAGTGAGTCAGAGGGCAGAGCGAGCTATCCAGATAGTCCAGATAATACTAATGCATGTAAGGGGTCTCCCCATAGTAAAAGTAGGGTAGATCGGGTACGCTTCAGCCCCAAAAATAAGGTCCCTAGGAAGACCCAAGATACGTCTAATAAGGTATATGACACCCCTAAAATAATTACTTTCTTAAGTGGTGCAGTACCTAAATTTTCCAACAAGGGAACCAATTCTATAATTGACCACTTAGAGGCCTATGAAAATGCTTTATCCATAATGAATGTCTATAGTGAGCCGTCAAAAATTACATTTCTGCCCTGGGTATTTAAGGGTAAACATCACAAGTTCTTTGCTTCACTAAAGGATATGAATATTAATTCCTCGAGTGAAACAAAGCAACAGTGCAAATAGGAGTTTGGTCAATATCGCACAAAACAGCCGCTAAAAACATAATTTATGTAAGAACTTACCTGATAAATTAATTTCTTTCATATTAGCAAGAGTCCCTGAGCTAGTGACGTATGGGATATACATTCCTACCAGGAGGGGCAAAGTTTCCCAAACCTCAAAATGCCTATAAATACACCCCTCACCACACCCACAATTCAGTTTAATGAATAGCCAAGAAGTGGGGTGATAAGAATGGAGTGAAAGCATCAAAAATAAGGAATTGGAATAATTGTGCTTTATACAAAAAAATCATAAACACCACAAAAAAGGGTGGGCCTCATGGACTCTTGCTAATATGAAAGAAATGAATTTATCAGGTAAGTTCTAACATAAATTATGTTTTCTTTCATGCAATTAGCAAGAGTCCATGAGCTAGTGATGTATGGGATAGCAGATACCCAAGATGTGGAACTTCCACGCAAGAGTCACTAGAGAGGGAGGGATAAAATAAAGACATAAAGACAGCCAATTCCACTGAAAAAGATCCACAACCCAAATAAAAAAAAAAAAAAATAATAAGCAGAAGAATCAAACTGAAACAGCTGCCTGAAGTACTTTTCTACCAAAAACTGCTTCAGAAGAAGAGAAAACATCAAAATGGTAGAATTTAGTAAAAGTATGCAAAGAAGACCCAGTTGCTGCTTTGCAAATCTGATCAACAGAAGCTTAATTCCTAAAAGCCCAGGAAGTAGAAACTGACCTAGTAGAATGAGCCGTAATCCTTTGAGGCGGGGACTTCCCCGACTCTACATAAGCATGATGAATCAAAGACTTTAACCAAGATGCCAAAAAAATGGCAGAAGCCTTCTGACCTTTCCTGGAACCAGAAAAGATAACAAATAGACTAGAAGTCTTTCTGAAACCTTTAGTAGCTTCAACATAATATTTCAAAGCTCTAACCACATCCAAAGAATGTAAAGATCTCTCCAGAGAATTCTTAGGATTAGGACACAATGAAGGGACAACAATTTCTCTACTAATGTTGTTAGAATTCACAACTTTAGGTAAAAACTTAAATGAAGTCCGCAACACCGCCTTATCCTGATGAAAAAATCAGAAAAGGAGATTCACAAGAAAGAGCAGAAAGTAATTTAATATCCAGAGAATGCATAGGTTCAAACGGAGGAGCCTGTAAAGCCCTCAGAACCAAATTAAGACTCCAAGGAGGAGAGATTGACTTAATGACAGGCTTTATACGAACCAAAGCCTGTACAAAATAATTAATATCAGGAAGTTTAGCAATCTTTCTGTGAAAAAGAACAGAAAGAGCAGAGATTTGTCCTTTCAAGGAACTTGCAGACAAACCCTTATCCAAACCATCCTGAAGAAACTGTAAAATTCTAGGAATTCTAAAAGAATGCCAAGAGAATTTATGAGAAGAACACCAAGAAATGTAAGTCTTCCAGACTCAGTAATAAATCTTCCTAGACACAGATTTACGAGCCTGTAACATAGTATTAATCGCTGAGTCAGAGAAACCTCTATGACTAAGAATCAAGCGTTCAATCTCCATACCTTCAAATTTAATGATTTGAGATCCTGATGGAAAAATGGGCCTTGAGATAGAAGGTCTGGCCTTAACGGAAGTGTCCAAGGTTGGCAACTGGCCATCCGAACGAGATCCGCATACCAAAACCTGTGAGGCCATGCTGGAGCCACCAGCAGTACAAACGAACGCTCCATTAGGATTTTGGAAATCACTTTTGGAAGAAGAACTAGAGGCGGAAAGATATAAGCAGGTTGATAATTCCAAGGAAGCGACAACGCGTCCACTGCTTCCGCCTGAGGATCCCTGGATCTGGACAGATGCCTGGGTAGTTTCTTGTTTAGATGAGAGGCCATCAGATCTATTTCTGGAAGTCCCCAGATTTGAACAATCTGAAGAAATATCTCTGAGTGAAGAGACCATTCGCCCGGATGTAGCGTCTGGCGACTGAGATAATCCGCTTCCCAATTGTCTATACCTGGGATGTGAACCGCAGAGATTAGACAAGAGCTGGATTCCGCCCATACAAGTATCCGAGATACTTCTTTCATAGCCTGAGGACTGTGAGTCCCTCCTTGATGATTGACATACGCCACGGTTGTGACATTGTCTGTCTGAAAACAAATAAACGATTCTCTCTTCAGCAGAGGCCAGAACTGAAGAGCTCTGAAAATCGCACGGAGTTCCAAAATGTTGATTGGTAATCTCGCCTCCTGAGATTCCCAAACCCCCTGCGCTGTCAGAGATCCCCATACAGCTCCCCAACCTGAAAGACTCACATCTGTTGAGATCACAGTCCAGGTTGGACAAACAAAAGAGGCCCCTTGAATTAAACGATGGTGATCCAACCACCAAGTCAGAGAAGATCGAACATTGGGATTTAAGGATATAAATTGTGATATCTTTGTATAATTCCTGCACCATTGGTTCAGCATACAAATCTGAAGAGGTCTCATGTGAAAACGAGCAAAAGGGATTGCGTCCGATGTAGCAGTCATGAGACCTAGAATTTCCATGCACAAAGCTACCGAAGGGAACGATTGAGACTGAAGGTTTCGACAAGCTGAAACCAATTTCAGACGTCTCTTTTCTGTTAGAGACAAAGTCATGGACACTGAATCTATTTGGAAACCCAAAAAGGTTACCTTTGTCTGAGGAATCAAGGAACTCTTTGGTAAATTGATCCTCCAACCATGTCTTTGAAGAAACAACACAAGTTGATTCATATGAGATTCTGCAGAATGTAAAGACTGAGCAAGTACCAAGATATCGTCCAAATAAGGAAATACCACAATACCCTGTTCTCTGATTAAAGAGAGAAGGGCACAGAGAACCTTTGAAAAGATCCTTTGAGCTGTTGCTAGACCAAACGGAAGAGCAACAAACTGGTAATGCTTGTCTAGAAAAGAGAATCTGAGGAACTGATAGTGATCTGGATGAATTGGAATATGAAGATATGCATCCTGTAAGTCTATTGTAGACATATAATGCCCTTGCTGAACAAAAGGCAGAATAGTCCTTATAGTCACCATTTTGAATGTTGGTATCCTTACATAACGATTCAATATTTTTAGATCCAGAACTGGTCTGAAGGAATTCTCAGAACTGGAATTGGCATAATTACCCCAGCCGACTCTAGGTCTGAAACACATTTCAGAAACGCCTGAGCCTTTACTGGGTTTACTGGGATGCGTGAGAGAAAAAATCTTCTCACAGGCGGCCTTACCTTGAAACCTATTCTGTACCTTTGTGAAACAATGTTCTGAATCCAAAGACTGTGAATCGAATTGATCCAAACTTTTGTTCCTTATTCTGACGAAAGGAACGAAAACGATTAGCAGCCCTATATTTACCTTTAGATTTTTTGTCCTGAGGCAAAAAGGCTCTCTTCCCCCCAGTAACAGTTGAAATTATTGAATCCAACTGCGAACCAAATAATTTATTACCTTGGAAAGAAAGAGAAAGCAATGTTGACTTAGAAGTCATATCTGCATTCCAAGATTTAAGCCATAAAGCTCTTCTAGCTAAAATAGCTAAAGACATATACCTGACATCAATTCTAATGACATCAAAAAATGGCATCACAAACAAAGTTATTAGCATGTTGAAGAAGTTTAACAATGCTATAAGCATTATGGTCTGACACTTGTTGCGCTAAAGCCTCCAACCAAAAAGTGGAAGCTGCAGCAACATCAGCCAAAGAAATAGCAGGCCTAAGAAGATTACCTGAACATAAATAAGCCTTCCTTAGAAAGGATTCAAGCTTCCTATCTAAAGGATCCTTAAACGAAGTACTATCTGCCGTAGGAATAGTAGTACGTTTAGCAAGAGTAGAGATAGCCCCATCAACTTTGGGTTTTTTTTCCCAAAACTCTAATCTGTCAGATGGCAAAGGGTACAATTTCTTAAACCTTGGTGAAGGAGTAAATGAAGTACCCAAACTACTCCATTCCCTAGAAATTACTTCTGAAATAGCATCAGGAACTGGGAAAACTTCTAGAATAACTACATGAGGTTTAAAAACTGAATTTAAACGCTTATTAGTTTTAATATCAAGAGGACTAGACTCCTCCATATCTAATGCAATCAACACTTCTTTAAGTAAAGAACGAATAAACTCCATCTTAAATAAATATGAAGATTTATCAGTGTCAATATCTGAGGCAGAATCTTCTGAACCAGAGAGATCCTCATCAGAAATAGAAATAGTCAGAATGATGGCGGTCATTTAAAAATTCATCTGAAATATGAGAAGTTTTAAAAGACCTTTTACGTTTACTGGAAGGAGGAATAACAGACAAAGCCTTCCTAATAGAATTAGAAACAAATTCTCTTACAATAACAGGAACATCCTGAACATTAGATGTTGAAGGAAAAACAACAGGTAATGGATTATTACTAATGGAGACATTATCTGCGTTAGAAAGCTTATCATGACAACTAACACAAACTACAGCCGGAGGAACAGTTACCAAAAGTTTACAACAAATGCACTTAGCTTTGGTAGAACCAACATCAGGCAGCGTCTTTCCAGAAGTAGATTCTGATCCAGGGTCAGGTTGTGACATCTTGCAATATGTAATAGAAAAAACAACATATAAAGCAAAATTATCAAATTCCTTAAATGACAGTTTCAGGAATGGGAAAAAATGCAAAACAAACAAGCCTCTAGCAACTAGAAGCAACAAAAAAATGAGACTGAAATAATGTGAAAAAAACTGGCGCCAAGTATGACGCCCACTTTTTTGGCGCCAAGTATGACGCCCACATTTTTTGGCACCAAAAACTACGCCCATATTTTTTTGCGCAAAAAAACGTCTGTAACACACATGCGTCAAAAATGACGCAACCACGTGAAAACTTCCTGCGTCAACTATGGCGCCGGAAATGACGAAATTTTGCGCCAAAAAAGGTCGCGCCAAAAATGACCCAATAAATTGAAGTATTTTCTGCCCCCGCGAGCCTAACAGCCCGCAAGGAAAAAAGTCAATTTGAAATTTTAAGGTAAGAAAAAATATTTATTCATATGAATTTTCCCAAAAAATGAAACTGACAGTCTGAAAGAAGGATTACTGATTATCCTGAATCAAGGCAAATATAAGTTAAAAACATATATTTAGAACTTTACATATAAAGTGCCCAACCATAGCTTTGAGTGTCATAAATAGAAATAAGATTTACTTACCCCAAGACACTCATCTACATATAGTAGATAGCCAAACCAGTACTGAAACGAGAATCAGTAGAGGTAATGGTATATAAGAGTATATCGTCGATCTGAAAAGGGAGGTAGGAGAAGAAATCTCTACGACCGATAACAGAGAACCTATGAAATAGATCCCCTAGAGGAAGACCATTGTATTCAAATAGGCAATACTCTCTTCACATCCCTCTGACATTCACTGCACTCTGAGAGGAAAACCGGGCTTCAGCCTGCTGCGAAGCGCATATCAACGTAGAAATCTAGCACAAACTTACTTCACCACCTCCATGGGAGGCAAAGTTTGTAAAACTGAATTGTGGGTGTGGTAAGGGGTGTATTTATAGGCATTTTGAGGTTTGGGAAACTTTGCCCCTCCTGGTAGGAATGTATATTCCATACGTCACTAGCTCATGGACTCTTGCTAATTACATGAAAGAAATAACCATATACGTGCTGAAATGTGGTGCTTATCAAAGCCCTATAGAATTCCTTTCAGCACTAAAAAGTGCGTACAGTATGGCCAACGACTACCCCATATTTGAAAGCTCAGAATTTATGAATTTATTTTAAGAAGCATTGCCCGCACACATCAAGCTTAATTTGGCTAGAGATTTTGATGAGAACTGCTCATTGGACTGGCTGATCAAAGAGAGTACAAAGTTATACTCTATTCAGCAGTCCGGTGAACAGTGGTTTAAAAGGGAACCAAGGGGGGGCGGAGCCGACCGCCAAGCAGAACAGACGCTTCCATGCAGAGCTCCTCAAATTAACATTATTTTAAGCGGCTAATTATCATTATATCTCAAGCAAATACTTGATTTTTACTCCTATACACATTTCTGACCAAGTAGCCCTTGAACCAGCTTACTTGGTGAAGATTATAGAGGGAATGCTTAGATACAAGGCTCCGGTATGAAACAGCCCTGAATCATAGAAGAAAGAAGCCGCCATTTTAGGCTATAAACCTTTTTTCACTCTCTGAGACAGAGGAATTCGCATCACTATCATACCGCAAGCCGCAGACGCACACTTCAACAGGGGGAGACCTGGACCTGCAACCAGACCCTCCCTACTCTTAATCCAAGCGCACTTGCCTTATCTAGTGATTCCTTTACAGCTCGGGGCTGCTGAACCCCCCCCCTTCCTTCCCGCCGGGGTCTGAGAGGAGAGCTACAGAAGAGACATGGCTTCTGTCTTCAGGGAGGAGGAACCGCTGCAGCATAGACCCACCGTTCACTACATTGATCTCCAACGGAGCTTTCAGGCACTCATAGATCTGGCCCAATTCATACCGCAAGCCCGGGAGATTCCGCAGCAGAGAAGCACGGAAGTTCTCTTTGACCGGAATAAAAAGAGCCATGTGGGGGATAAAGAAATACCTGCTACGCATCGTGACTCAGAGATAATGAGTATGCTACTTCATGATGAGTCTCTGAACTTCGGGACACTCTCTGGCTACCGCTCTATGACTGAGCTATCCCTGAAGGCTGCTAATAATGGGACATATATTGCTTCCCCTCGGGCATCCCCCAGACAAGACTCAGAGAACTTACTCAAAGGGGACTCATTACAATACCAGTCAGAGTACGGCTCAGAGCACGGGCTTACCCAGGACTTCCCCACCTACCTGTTAGTGTATAACTATAACCCGGGAGAATTAAGGAACCAACTTTCTGTTTTTATTATATGCTGCCCTGCCTCATCCAGATCGGGCGTAGGTTAAAAGTTTGTACCCACATATATAGAACTTGCTGAGTACAGACCTGTTTGCTGACAAATTTTTTTCTAACATGCCCTGATCCTCCTCCCTTTGGTTAGTAAGCGTGCTACAAGACTTGAGACTGGAAGTAAGATAATTTAGAAGGGAGACCTAATGCCTCAAACTCATAGTGGGAACTGTTAAGTCATGTTATAAGATATGAAACTGTTATATTTATGAAGTTTATTTGATGGATGCCTAGATAACAGTTGCAGGTTACTCATGTTCATTTAGAAGATTTACTTTTATGTTTTACATAAGCCTCTAGGGTCTGGCAATCATTAGTTTCTTATGTTACCTTCCTGTTTGCTTTGTCTTTGTCTTTTTTTTATTTTTATTTTTTTTATTCTTATGGGCCATTTTACATAGACGGGCTCACCACATACTATGTTGGGCTGCAGAAGTCAAACTTGTCTAACTTAGATATATTGACTGCATAACACATAAGTATTGTCCTTAACTAAAGTTTGCTTATTTAATATGTACCCTCCTAGAGGCCCGGTTATTACTCTATCTACACTGCTCCTTACCTATAAGTCTCAGCAAAAACCACCATATCTGTGGTGAAAGAATATTAGTAAGCTCCCAGCCCCTTATATCCCAAGCAGATACCCAGAAGACTCACTAGGTTCAAAGCCTCCCTGTTTTTACCAATTATATCTCATTTAGTCCAATTTATTATAGCTCTGCTCCTCCCCCCCTCCATTTCCCCATTATATTGGGTCCTTTACCCATTCTTCTTTACCCAAGCGGCTCTTGCCCGCTGAAATCTTGCCCTTCTCTCATATTACTTACTTTTATTAATTGTATCTCTTCATTGACACAGATCTTTTGAATACTACACAGTTGTACTATATTACTATGTTACCACTCTGTATTCACTATGGCTTACAGAGAAAGGCCCTCTTGGCCTAATTCTCCACAAAACAGAGATATAGTTATGGCAATTTATACTCATAATTTTCCTCATAACAGTAAAATGAGACCGCATATTCACGCCCGAGAAACTCCACCTCTATACCTCTTAGCAAATTAAGAACTATGTATGTGTTAAGTGTAAGAACCAATTATTGCACTATTGTCTAAGACTTATTGTTTACCTTTCTATGTTTGTAATTTTTGTGCGCATACTAATGTGAAGTTGTACTATTTTTTTTTTTTCTCTGTTTGTCTCAATAAAATATTTTGAAAAAAAAAAAAAAAAAAAAAAGGGAACCAAGGCCCAGCCCCAAAATTGTGGCAGAAACTAGGTTGTCGCCTAGTCCCCTTAATTTAGAGTCCAAAAAGAAAACTTATGTGGAAGTGGCCCAAGAAAACAGGCCTTCCCCACAAAGTTTTAACTCTGCCCCTCCTCCTCCTCCTCCCGCAACAAGGCCTGAGGCGCAGAGAGAATATACTTAAAATAGGGGGCATACCCAGATAAATAGTTATTCACAAAGAGGTGAATACAAACAAGGTAATCAGTATCCCCGTTAAAATAAATGCCAAAAGTGGCGAAAATACTCTCAGGGTAACCAGACACCCCAAGTAAATAGTGATCCCCAAGATATTAATGCTGAACAAGTTGAACCCCAAAGACAACCACATCAAAATAGAAATGAAAGCTATGATTCTGAGGGATCCCAAGGATCCAGGAATCAGTACCCTGGGATATCAAAAAATCGGTCCATGGTTAAAAAGAGCTTGTATAGTCCGGTGGGCCAGCTCAGTACGCAGTTAAATCAATTATGTACACTATTCACTAATATGAGTGAAGCTTTGATGGCTCAGCATCCTAATAATCCTCTTTTAGGGGTACAGCCAGTGGCCAGCAGCAGGCCACAGGCACAGTCATAAATACTCCGGTATTACCTGAGGGAGAGATATACCAAATTAAATGATAAATGTCAATAATGGTACTAATCATGTTCTCTCACTACAGACCAGAAACGGACGATTTAGCTGTGATGACAGAAAGCCTCAGCCTGAAAGCTCTGACGTAAGCATTGCCCCAAAGTAATCTGCTCTTTTATAAAAATTATTATACAGTACCCCCCCACATTAAAACCCACCACCCACACTCCCAACCCTTCTCTAAAACCCACCCAATCCCTCCTTAATAAAACCTAACACTACCCCCTTGACGATCACCCTACCTTGAGCCATCTTCATCCAGCCGGGCACAAGTGGTCTTCCAGAGGGGCAGAAGTCTTCATCCGATCCGGGCAGAAGAGGACCTCCAGACAGGCAGAAGGCTTCATCCAGGCGGCATCTTCTATCTTCATCCATCCGGAGTGGAGCGGGTCCATCTTGAAGCCAGCCGATTTCTTCCGACGACTCCCGACGAATGAAGGTTCCTTTAAAAGACGTCATCCAAGATGGCGTCCCTTGAATTCCGATTGGCTGATAGGATTCTATCAGCCAATCGGAATTAAGGTAGGAAAAATCCTATTGGCTGATTCAGTCAGCCAATAGGATTGAGATCGCATTCTATTGGCTGATTGGAACAGCCAATAGAATGCAAGCTCAATCCTATTGGCTGATTGGATCAGCCAATAGGATTGAACTTCAATCCTATTGGCTGATCTAATCAGCCAATAGGATTTTTCCTACCTTAATTCCGATTGGCTGATAGAATACTATCAGCCAATCGGAATTCAAGGGACACCATCTTGGATGACGTCATTTAAAGGAACCTTCATTCGTCGGGAGTCGTCGAAAGAAGAGGATGCTCCGCGTCGGCTGGCTTCAAGATGGACCCGCTCCGCTCCGGATGAAGATAGAAGATGCCATCTGGATGAAGCCTTCTGACCGTCTGGAGGTCCTCCTCTGCCCGGATCGGATGAAGACTTCTGCCCCTCTGGAGGACCGCTTGTGCCCGGCTGGGTGAAGACGGCTCAAGGTAGGGTGATCTTCAAGGGGGTAGTGTTAGGTTTTATTAAGGAGGGATTGGGTGGGTTTTAGAGAAGGGTTGGGAGTGTGGGTGGTGGGTTTTAATGTGGGGGGGTACTGTATAATAATTTTTATAAAAGAGCAGATTACTTTGGGGCAATGCCCTGCAAAAAGCCCTTTTAAGGGCTATTTGTAATTTAGTATAGGGTAGGGAATTTTATTATTTTGGGGGACTTTTTTATTTTGTTAGGGGGATTAGAGTAGGTGTAATTAGTTTAAATTTTTTTAAATTATTTTTTTATTTTCTGTAATTTATTGTTGTTGTTTTTTTAACTTTAGTTTATTTAATTTAATTGTATTTAATTGTAGGTAATTTAGTAAATTAATTTAATGATAGTGTAGTGTTAGGTGTAATTGTAACTTAGGTTAGGATTTATTTTACAGGTAAATTTGTACTTATTTTAACTAGGTAGTTATGAAATAGTTAATAACTATTTAATAACTATTCTACCTAGTTAAAATAAATACAAAGTTGCCTGTAAAATAAATATAAACCCTAAGCTAGCTACAATGCAACTATTAGTTATATTGTAGCTAGCTTAGGGTTTATTTTATAGGTAAGTATTTAGATTTAAATAGGATTAATTTATTTAATTGTAGTAATTTTATTTTGTTTTATTTAAATTATATTTGTTAGGGGGTGTTAGGGTTAGGGTTAGACTTAGGTTTAGGGGTTAATAAATTTAATATAGTAGCGGCTATGTTGGGGGCGGCAGATTAGGGGTTAATAAATGTAGATAGGTGTCTGCGATGTTAGGGATGGCAGATTAGGGGTTAATAAAATGTATTTAGTGTTTGCGAAGCGGGAGTGCAGCGGTTTAGGGGTTAATATATTTATTACAGTGGCGGCGATGTCCGGTCGGCAGATTAGGGGTTAAAAACTTTATTAAAGTGTTTCCGATGTGGGGGGGGGGGGCTCAGTTTAGGGGTTAATAGGTAGTTTATGGGTGTTAGTGTACTTTGTAGCACTTTAGTTAAGAGTTTTATGTTACGGCGTTAGCCCATAAAACACTTAACTACTGACTTTTAAATGCGGTAGGAGTCTTGACAGGAGAGGGTGTACTGCTCACTTCTTCCAAGACTCGTAATACCGGCGTTAGGCAAGTCCAATTAAAAAGATAGGATACGCAATTTACGTAAGGGGATTTGCGGTAAGCTCGAGTCACAGAAGAAAAGTGAGCGGTACACTTGTGCTTGCCAGACTCGTAATACCAGTGGGCGTTAAAAAGCAGCGTTGGGACCTCTCAATGCTGCTTTTTAAGGCTAACGCAAGACTCGTAATCTAGCCGCAAGTATGCCAAATTGAACCTAAAACAGGAAGCTAGCTATATAAGAGAAGGCTTATTCGTGCAGATAGCTGAACCTAAAGTGATTAAATACTATTCCCCCCAAGATCTCTGGGTCCATGACCTAGATGACAAATCTGAAAGCTATAATGTCACAGCAAAATGTTTATTATCTATCTCTATAGGTAATAAATCAGCAGAGCACCTGTTTTTAGTTTTAAATAATCCCCATAATCAAATATACATTGGTAATGATCTCTTACATAGATATGCCATACAAATAGATTTGATTAACCTTTGCCTCGGGAGCAGGTTAAAGAGGGATCCTGAAGTGTTTCAGGATGAAAATGCAGCCCTAAAATCAAACCAGCAAATGCCATATGCTGTGAATATTCCGGGGCTGATAAATTCCTCTTATCCATACATGTAAAAAGTGGTCAGAAATTAAAAACGTTTGAAACATTAATATGTATTTCCCATAGAATGAAAAATCTGGGTTTAACAATGACCCATACTCCCATGGTAAACATTGGAAATATTCCAATACATGTTATTGTGCATAACATGACCCCACAGGACAAGCCCTGCTGCCCGGCAAAAGTAGAATATAGTGACGTAAGCTTCGATCCGCCGGACTCAGTCCGACACAGATCGATTCTTACGTCACTCCAGATGTTCCGAACGCAAGTTCAGCACAATCTGACTACTTTTGGGAGTTATCAAATCACTACCAGGTACGCTCTGCACTTTTCCGGACCAGTGTACCTGGTTTTCAATCTGCCGTCCTGGAGGCGGCGGATCCCATAGGAATCAATGGGAGTCTGGCCATAGCGAAAGTTCATGTTCGCTGCTGCCCGACATCCCATTGATTCCTATGGGAGCTGTCTACACCTAAAACCCTAACATGTACCCTGAGTCTAAACACCCCTAATCTGCCCCCCTACACCGCCGCCACCTATATTAAACATGGTAACCCCTAAACCACTGCTTCCGGAGCCCACCGCCACTCTAATAAACTGATTAACCCCTAAACCGCCGCTCTTGGACCCCGCCGCCACCAACATAATACCTATTAACCCCTATCCTGCCCCCCCCTATACCGCCACCTATAATAAATTTATTAACCCCTATCCTGTCGATCCCGTACCCGGCTGCAACTAAATAAATTGTTTAACCCCTAACCGCCGCTCCTGGACCCCGCCGCCACCTATATTAAACTTATTAACCCCTAATCTGCCCCCCCTACACCGTCGCCACCTATAATAAATTTATTAACCCCTATCCTGCCCCCCCTATACCGCCGCCATCTATATTAAACTAATTAACCCCTAAACATAAGTCGAACACTAACCCTAACACCCCCTAACTTAAATATTATTTTAATAAATCTAAATAAAATTACTATTATTAACTAAATTAATCATATTTAAAACTAAATACTTACCTATAAAATAAACCCTAATATAGCTACAATCTAACTAATAATTACATTGTAGCTATTTTAGGATTTATTTTTATTTTACAGGCAAATTTCAATTTATTTTAACTAGGCACAACAGCTATTAAATAGTTATTAACTATTTAATAGCTACCTAGTTAAAATAAAGACAAATTTACCTGTAAAATAAAAACTAACCTTAGTTACAATTACACCTAACACTACACTATAATTAAATAAATTATTCCTATTTAAAACTAAATACTTACCTGTAAAATAAACCCTAAGATAGCTACAATGTAATTAATAATTACATTGTAGCTATTTTAGGATTTTTATTTATTTTACAGGTAACTTTGTATTTATTTTAACTAGGCAGAATAGTTATTAAATAGTTATTAACTATTTAATAACTACCTAGCTAAAAGAAATACAAAATTACCTGTAAAATAAATCCTAACCTAAGTTACAATTAAACCTAATACTACACTATCATTAAATAAATTAAATTAATTAACTACAAATACCTACAATTAAATACAATTAAATAAACTAACTAAAGTACAAAAAAATAAAAGAATATTACAAGATTTTTAAGCTAATTAAACCTAATCTAAGCCCCCTAATAAAATAACAAAGCCCCCCAAAATAAAAAAATGCCCTACCCTATTCTAAATTACGAAAGTTAACAGCTCTATTACCTTACTAGCCCTTAAAAGGGCTTTTTGCGGGGCATGCCCCAAAGTATTCAGCTCTTTTGCATGTTAAAAAAATACAACCCCCCAACATTAAAACCCACCACCCACATACCCCTACTCTAACCCACCCAAACCCCCCTTAAAAAAAACTAACACTAACCCCCTGAAGATCATCCTACCTTTAGCCGTCTTCAGCCAGCCGACCACCGATGGAACAGAAGAGGACATCTACAGCGGTCGAAGTCATCATCCAAGGAGCGCTGAAGAAGTCTTCCATCTGATAGAAGTCTTCATCCATGCAGCGTCTTCAATCTTCATCCATCCGGAGCGGAGCCTTCTTCAAACGAGCCGACGCAGAGCCATCCTCTTCCAATGACGCCTACCCGACGAATGGATATTCCTTTCAGTGACGTCATCCAAGATGGCGTCCCTCAAATTCCATTTGGCTGATAGGATTCTATCAGCCAATCGGAATTAAGGTAGGAAAAATCTGATTGGCTGATCCAATCAGCCAATCAGATTGAGCTCGCATTCTATTGGCTGATTGGAACAGACAATAGAATGCGAGCTCAATCTGATTAGCTGATTGGATTAGCCAATCGGATTGAACTTGAATCTGATTGGCTGATTAGATCAGCCAATCAGATTTTTCCTACCTTAATTCCGATTGGCTGATAGAATCCTATCAGCCAATCGGAATTCGAGGGACGCCATCTTGGATGACGTCACTTAAAGGAACCTTCATTCATCGGGTAGGCGTCGTTGGAAGAGGATGGCTCCGCGTCGGCTGGTTTGAAGAAGGCTCCGCTCCGGATGGATGAAGATTGAAGACGCCGCATGGATGAAGACTTCTATCGGATGGAATACCTCTTCAGCTCCCCTTGGATGATGACTTCGGCCGCTGCGGAAGTCCTCTTCTGTTCCATCGGTGGTCGGCTGGCTGAAGACGATTAAAGGTAGGATGATCTTCAGGGGGTTAGTGTTAGGTTTTTTTAAGGGGGGTTTGGGTGGGTTAGAGTAGGGGTATGTGGGTGGTGGGTTTTAATGTTGGGGGGGTGGTTGTATTTTTTTTAACATGCAAAAGAGCTGAATACTTTGGGGCATGCCCCGGAAAAGGCCCTTTTAAGGGCTGGTAAGGTAATAGAGCTGTTAACTTTCGTAATTTAGAATAGGGTAGGGCATTTTTTTATTTTGGGGGGCTTTGTTATTTTATTAGGGGGCTTAGATTAGGTGTAATTAGCTTAAAAATCTTGTAATTTTTTTTATTTTTTGTAACTTATTTTTTTTTTATTTTTTTGTACTTTAGTTAGTTTATTTAATTGTATTTAATTGTAGGTATTTGTAGTTAATTAATTTAATTTATTTAATGATAGTGTAGTGTTAGGTTTAATTGTAATGTAGGTTAGAATTTATTTTACATGTAATTTTGTATTTCTTTTAGCTAGGTAGTTATTAAATAGTTAATAACTATTTAATAACTATTCTACCTAGTTAAAATAAATACAAAGTTACCTGTAAAATAAATATAAATCCTAAAATAGCTACAATGTAATTATTACTTACATTGTAGCTATCTTATGGTTTATTTTACAGGTAAGTTTTTATTTTTAAATAGGAATAATTTAGTTAATGATAGTGTAGCGTTAGGTGTAATTGTAACTTAGGTTAGTTTTTATTTTACAGGTAAATTTGTCTTTATTTTAACTAGGTAGCTATTAAATAGTTAATAACTATTTAATAGCTATTGTGCCTAGTTAAAATAAATTGAAATTTGCCTGTAAAATAAAAATAAATCCTAAAATAGCTACAATATAATTATTAGTAATAGTGTAGCTATATTAGGGTTTATTTTATAGGTAAGTATTTAGTTTTAAATAGGAATAACTAATTTAATAAGAGTAATATTTATTTAGATTTATTTAATTAATATTTAAGTTAGGGGGGTGTTAGGGTTATACTTAGGTTTAGGGGTTAATAATTTTATTATAGGTGGCGGCGGTATAGGGGGGGCAGAATAGGGGTTAATAAATTTATTATAGGTGGCGACAGTGTAGGGGGGGCAGATTAGGGGTTAATAAGTTTAATATAGGTGGCGGCGGGGTCCGGGAGCGGCAGTTTAGGGGTTAAACAATTTATTTAGTTGCGGCGGGGTACGGGATCGGCAGGATAGGGGTTAATAAATTTATTATAGGTGGCGGCGGTATAGGGGGGGCTGGATAGGGGTTAATTGGTATTATGTAGGTGGTGGCGGGGTCCGGGAGGGGCGGTTTAGGGGTTAATCAGTTTATTAGAGTGGCGGTGGGCTCCGGGAGCGGAGGTTTAGGGGTTAATACATTTATTATAGTTGCGGTGGGGTCTAGGAGCGGCGGTTTAGGGGTTAATACATTTATTATAGTTGCGGTGGGCTCCGGGAGTGGCGGTTTAGGGGTTAATAACTTTATTTAGTTGCGGGGGGCTCCGGGGGCGCCGGTATAGGGGGTAGAACAGTGTAGTTTAGTGTGGGTGCTTAGTGACAGCTTATCAATAAAGCTGGGTAAAAGCCGAAGAGCAGCGAGATTGGATGAGTGATAACTATCACAGTCCGCTGCTCATCGCCCCATACTTGGTGCGCGGCTTTGTGACAGCTTTTTTGATAACTTTGGTGAGCATATTCAGGTCTGCGGCGGCGGCGATGTGAGGCGAGCTTAGGCGTGCGTATTGGGGTACGCAAAGGCAGATAAGTAGACGGCTTGATAACTAGAGGCCATGGTGTCTAAAACTAGATTATCTCTTTTTTCAAGGTAAAAATCTTTTTGGTTCACAATTGGATTCTATTATCTCCACTCTTACTGGGGGTAAGGTAGTTTTTCTGCCCCAGGACAAGAAATCAAAGGGTAAATTTTAGCTCCCAATTGCTTTTGTTCCTTTCATCAGTATAGAGAACAAAAAAATACTCCTTCCCCTACGGCTCTAATTGGAGACCATCTCTGAATTGGAATAAATCCAAGTCTTATAAGAAACCCAATCCTGCCCCTAAACCTACATGAAGGTGCAGCACTTAAGCCGGTTCTTCTGGTAGGGGGCAGACTAAAGTTATTTCAAGGAATTTAGACAGACTTGGTCCAAAATAATTGGATTCAGAATATAATTTCTTAGGGGTATCTAATAGGATTCAAAATAAAACCTCCCTTGGAAAGATTCTTTCTTACCATGTACCAAAAAAAACAGTAAAAGCTCAAGCCTTTCTGAAATGTGTTTCAGATCTAGAACTTTCAGGGGTAATTGTCCCAGTTCCACAGCAGGAACAAGGATTGGGTTTTTGTTCAAATCTATTCATTGTTCCAAAGAAGGAAAATTCTTTCAGACCAATTTTGGATCTGAAAACTTTAAATTGTTCTGTAAGAGTCCCAGCTTTCAAGATGGTGACTATAAGGACTATTCTGTCCTTTGTTCAGCAAGGTCACTTCATGTCCACAATAGACTTACAGGACGCTTACCTTCACATTCCGATTCATCCAGATCACTATTGATTTCCGAGATTCTCTTTTAGAAAAAAAACATTACCAATTTGTCGCTCTTCCGTTTGGCCTTGCACCAAGAATATTCTCAGAAGTTTTAGGTGCCCTTCTATCTGTAATCAGAGAGCCGGGTATTGAGGTGTTTCCTTATTTGGGCGATATCTTGGTACTAGTTCTATCTTTTAATTTAGCAGAATCTCACTGTTAGATGACTACACCTGCTGTGGAGGCAGGTTAGTCATTGGAAAAAAAGAATGCTTATGTGCACTGTTATAACATCTATATTGGTAATTGAATTAGGTTACTGTGCCTTGAAAAACTAAAGAGATATTGTATGTTAAAAATTAACTTTTATTAATATCGTTTTAAAAAAGACAGCTTTTGTGGATGATAATACTGCCCTAAAGAGTTAAAAACACTCTCACTGTGCTTTGTGAAAAAACAGCATGTTTTTATTATGCTACAAAAGTAAATCAGGTAGTACTTGGAGCAGTAGATTGTAACTGAGAAATTTACTCAAGAGCTGATATACAGATCTGTAGCCTCTTGGGCCTATGTTGCTCACAATAGTTTCTAAGTTATTATACTCATATATGTTATTTATGATCTATATATGGTGAATGATATATATTGGAGCTATAAAATTTCTACTTGGACTTTACAATCTAAGACTGCTAATATATATTGGTACTAAAAGTATTGGTACTAACTATGGTGGCAGCTTACAAATGGTGGATAAAACTATCCTACTGTTCATGGTTATTAATTTGCACCTCCAAACAGTGGGAAATAAGTCCTAAAACAGTATTATATAAAGATGTGATGTATTGAGGAAGCGTTAGTGAAACGCCGCGTCAGGGGTCTCCTCATTTTTTAACTTGCCTCACTAGTTGTTATTATTTAAAAAACTAGCATGCTTAATACCAAAAAGTAGCATAAGTATTAGTCGTCTCAGCTTGGTGCTAACATTGTTGATATATAATACAAACTAAATACATTGATATTTCTCAGAGAATAATTTACAACTTCTCTATACACTTTTAAATGATACTTCATGAATACTAAGCAAGTGAAAACCTGCCAGACTTCATCAAGGGGCTGAATGGTTATGCTAAAACTTATGCTAAGGCCTGCCCTGTAGCAAAAATGATATGAAAAAAGGAAAACAGTCAATAAAAATAAATGAATTTCTTTACACTGTCACTTTGAACTTCTAAAAATAAAAGTACCTTGTGTTGCTTTATTCAACACATCTACTATCTATAATGTTTGTAATTCTCCAACCAGGATCCTAATAGTCAACAATCTCCTCTGATAAACACTACTAGTTTCCAAATTATTTTATGCAACCTAAATTTTCTCACACTCCTGTATGAGGAAAGCATACAAACAGAACATCATTTAAAACTACAAACTCTTTTAAAGGTAAACACATCTTTATGGTAAGATAATTCCTTTAAATAACAAACCTCTGTAACTACAAAATTCAAATAGCAAATACCATACCAATTAATTAATAAAAGGGAAAAATTACATTTGCTTTTATGGACTATAATTATGCTATTCCCTACATAAATATTTATCTGTATAATTAACATAAACTTCTAGCCGAGACATGTCCTCCTTATGTTCTAGAGGGTGAAGGGTCTAAAGTATTCCGATATATTGCAGCATTTTCCTTAAATATATTTTTATACTCAGTGGGCCATTCAATAGGGTACAATACTGCGAAGTTCACAGATACATTTATTTAAAGGGTTACTTCGTTAAGCACATAAACTACACTGTGCACTAATACCAATAAAGCATACTTTTCTGCAGACAAAACTATATGATCTATTATACCTAATATGATCAACAAAAATAAAACAAATACAAGAGAATACAAAACAAGCAATATAAGTAATCGAGTTAAAACAATACTCCCCTAATTTAATTGGTTGACCCTGTAACAGCATAACAGGTCCTCCATATCGAGCGGCAAGGCACAGTCCAGAGAAGTATAGTCTTCATGTCCTGAAGACACACATCAGAGGAAACAGTCATGGATTACCCAGAGTCCAGTTCTGGGGCTGGTACCAGCATGCAAAGCAAAGAAAGGATCCAAAGATAGTTCAGCAACTTTTACTGCAGTATGGTGGTTAAAACAAGCTTGACAAAAGGTCTTTTATCTTCATCTTTTCTTTCTTTAAAGGTTTACTTGCATTCAATCTTTAATCTTTTGAAGAGTGCACTTATGGAATTTTGTCTGTACAGATTTTACCTAAATATGGAAACTCAAAAATAATTCAGTTAGTGTCTTTAATTTCTGGATACAGCTGCATACTCTCATCCTGCAAATACAAATATAGTGTTAAGAACCAAATAGAAAAATAAAACATTTTAGGCATCTGAAATATGAGAGCAAAATAAAACACAGAAAGACAATGAAGAGATAGAATCCACCAGGGAGGGAAAAAGGAATGGGGTCTGGGTATACAGGCTACGACCGGGGTGGCCATCAAGGTAGATGATGTCCGTGGCCAGATTCCAAATGAAGGAAAGTTCTAGACAATCCTAGGGACGTAGTGCATCCTGCATAGGGATAAGACAGGGAAATTTAGGGCACAGCTGGTGGTTAGGCAATAACATTGTAAGAGGAGATTCAAAACGTTTTAGGTTCACCTCCTAAAAACAATCACCCCCATTACATAAAGATATTCATCAATACTCATCAATACTTCCCCCTTGTTTGCGTGAAACATCCCATGTGACACGCAAACACAACATAACAAGAAACTAAATGACAAATCATGCACTCCACTCATGCAGAGACAATTCTCAATATCAAGCAAAATCAAATACACTTCACTATTCAATATGCTGTCCATACAGCACGCTTCCACACGCAGTCATAATAGAGAAAAACATAAACAAACATTGAAAACCAATTGTTCTTTTCTTTCACAAAACAAAACATTAGCTGCCGACACAAACTTCAAACAACCACAATTAACCTGAAATTCAACACATATTCTGACATTCGCTGAAATGCAGCACTCGCAAAACACTACAAATAATTAAAAACATCCCCATGAGAACCATCTATACCCTGGCTCTGCAACGTCTACTATGTACAAAACTTTGAGACCATACTAATAATGCAATCACTGCAGATGCTCAATAAACTCCAGTTGCATATTGTACAAATAAAATTTCGCTTATTTGGGAAAGATCAAATAACCATGGTACAGCCACCGTTCTCCTGCCGCATGCACCATGCAAATCCACTGTTAAATGGACATTCTAGTAGAAATGAAACTTTCATTATTCAGACAGGACTTTGAATTTTAACCAACTTTCCAATGTACTTTTATCATCAAAATCACTTTTTTCCTCTTGGTATTCTTAGATTAAACTAAACATAGGTAGGCTCATATGCTAATTTGTAAGCCTTTGAGGACTGCCTCTTATCACAGGCTGTTTAAATCTCTTTGCAACACCAAGAGACAAAATAGCCATATAAATAAAACTGTGTGCAGGCCCAGGGGGTTATCCAAGATCCAGCACAACATAATGCTAAATTTAAGACAATAGACAATAAACAGTCACAGTCACAGTCATGTGACCAGGGGGTTGGAAGAAGGCCCCTAGATACAAGGCAACTGCTGAGGCAACAAGTATAGTGATATAACTGTGGTGGTTATGCAATACTGGGGAATGGGCAATAAAGGGATTATCTATCTTTAAAACAATAACAAGTATATGGTAGACTGTCCCTTTAAATACATCAGGTGTGGCACAAATAAGTTGTGAAAAGCTCAAGAATCCAGTCTGACTCATCCAGTCTAGTCAGTGTAAACAAAATCAGTTTTGTTAGAGCAAAACTATAATCAGATAAATTAGCAAGTTATGTAAATTCAGTAGAATCAGATAAATTGTGCATCATTTGTTTGCCGTCCCCTATTGCCTTAATATAGGGGTGTTTATTGTAGACACATTATAGACCACGGCTTAGCTGTTAAGCAGCAGTAAAACTTATTGCAATTATAGTTGTAGACTGGTTAGTAACCAAATAACTATATATTTGTTAAAGTGTCACTTAAATCAATTAGTTAAATAATATCTCATTTATTTATTGAACGCAGTGGGGGTTATTTTAATAACAAAGAGTTCTGTAATATCTGTGAGATTCAGTTTGACAGCAGACTGCCACTGAAATAAAATTATCAGTTTTAAGTTAGATTCTGTGACAAAATATAATACAAATACTCGTTTCTTGCAGTTAGCAATTTATATTTATCATTCTTTATAACATAGAACACCAGTACTGCCGCTTTAAATGTAAAGTACAAATGTTTCTCTCTGCGACAAAGCCACACACAAGAAAACCAAAACATTCACAATGTTATCATTCTTCTCAAGGATAGTAAAGCAAGCTCAACATTTCATTTTCACTTAAAGTAGAAACACTGCTTAAAAATATAAAATTCACACTAAAACCTGATAAATGCTAATTAGTTTAACAACAACAAAATTATTGGATCTAACTCTGTGTATAATTTGATATTCACCATTCTGCAGCTCTCCAGCCAAATAGAACAATCGCATATAACACAAAAATAAGCTTTCTACACAAGAATAACAATAAAATTTCCCCTTTAAATTATTCCCAATGATCCATTGGCTTTACTTATAATAAAAAATGTATACTGACGTTCATTAAATAACCTAAGCAAGCATAAGCAGCATAAAAGCACACTCACAGTGGGATGCAGGCTAGTTAAAGGGACATTTTACCCAAACTAAAAAATAATCTTTAATTGAAGCTGCTAACACAGTTAAATATACTAGTGTTAGGCTTACAGTAAACCTCATTGTCTTTTCTGTAAATATTCCCTTAAATTCTCAGATGTTATATCAGTTTTTTGCCTGTATCCCTTTAAATATTTTCACTCCTCTGTTTTTCTTGTTTTTTTGTTTTTTTTTCGCTAGTCTCACAGATCGCTACACTAAAATTGTAGGCAACTTATCAATTCAGTTTGCATTACAGAGAGAATTAAGTTACACAGCACAGAAATATCTGCTATCTAAACGGCAGATTTAAAAAGAATAATACAAAGAAAGGTCTCTTAAAATATATTTTGCAAACTACTAATACAGTGATATTGCTGCTCCTGAACTCCTTTCACATTAGTGAACTGATCCTTTAAATAATAAAATGACAATTTTCTATTGCTCCATCTACGCACTGAGCTCTGATTTTACAGACAAATATAAGATAAGGATTATCCGAGATTCAACCCATTACAATTTACATCAGCTATACACAAACTTACAAATGCAACTTCTCCTACATGTTATACTATGCAGCTTATATAACAAGTCATGGACAATACATTAATATCAACACTATGTTACAGTGGACTGTCCCTTTAAGGACTAACCATTTATCACGTAAATTACATATGTATATCCCAACCATAATTTAGGCTGCTTGTATGATGTACCACACAAATTCCACCTCTGTACTGTAACATGACCTGCAGATTAATTTACTTGCAACAAAAACGGACGAACTTACAAATGCAACATACTTCATACGAGAAACACTCTCATATTTACCAGAGCTTGACCAAAATCACACACACCATCGCACTTTCAAAGCCACTTTCAAAGTCGTTACTTCACTTGCAAAAACAATATCATATATTTACATGCCGAAAAACAATTATCACTTAAAACTAAAACTGCTTATTAATACCACATACTTAAAACATGCTGTTGACTTTAAAATACAGGTATAAAAAAATAACACTACAAAATACCTCCTTACAACGTCTGATTTCCCAGCAGAGAAACAGAAAGAAACATTTTTACAGCGATACAGACACACAAACCCATTCCATCTCGCATACCAGAGATTCACTCCCTTTTTTCCTTTCTCAGAAAAAAATCTATTTCATAGCGTACCAAAGACATATAAAAATACTACAAGATTAACTTTTCACCAAGTTCAAAATGTATTGAAGTCAGAAGAATCCACGCAGAATGGCCATTTTCCGCATAGATTGGGACCAACATTTTCAAATAATACATTCTGTTTTTTGGTTTAGAGTAAATCTGTTACACGCATACCACAGTGAGAACCGACAGACCATCACACATTATGCATCTCAATATACAAAATTTTCTTTTCATTACTGCAAGCAAACAAAAAGTTTTACAAACGGAGCTGCTGTAACAGTTTCTTTTTTCTGTTCTCTGATCTGTGTGCGCGCTCAGTGGTGGCCCCCCTTCTTTGCCTGCTACATTTTTTAACACAGAGATTTCTCTATTTACCACACAGCAGTGCTCACTGACAGTGTTTTGAAATGTTTCTGTCTTTAGCAGAAACTATTAACCCTTTTGTAGACATTATACATGTAATTTTCTCTGTGCATTATTATCTATAAGCAGATCCCATTCCTCGACACAATAATAGCAACAATAATAACATGCATAGCCACTTAATATTTTCTAAGCACAGCATAATTTTATAGCAGCAAAACACAAATAAACAAAGCAAAGCAAGCATCAGATATCAACATGAGTTTCAGGTGGGTAACAAAACTCTATTATGGGAATGAATATGGAAAACTTTAACACACGTGAGGCTTACTCACTGCCAACTTGCACGGGGGACTTATCTTAAAAACTTCCGTCAAATGGCATTCATTTATTTCTTGCGCGCTTATCACAGACAGGACTCACAATACCTGTCGTAAACCAGAACAGGACTATTAACCTTGCTGGAGGGGTTATCACAACTGCCGGCAGGACTTTAATCCTCCGCAAACCTGCGCCTCAACCGCAGGAACCCCTTAACCCTTTATCATATATTATCAACACCTATTACCAGACTAAATTTAGGTTCAGATTCACAGAGGGAAAGCATGGTAAAAGCACTCATACTCACCCGCTGTGAATCCCACAAACTGATACCAAAATTGTTAGGTGTTATCCCCAGGGGGGGGAGTGTCAGGTCAGGCTGAAGCCGCGGGCTCACTGTACCACCTGAGGCAGATGTAGATTATCTGATAAGGATCCCTTAGAATGACTCAGACCACGCAGCAATATGATCTAAAGCCAAACATGTTTATTGAACAGTGCAAGCATATCTTATAGACTTCGGTAACAGCATATAGGGTTAAGGGGATGACACGTTATGACCGCGTTATTTTACACAGTTATACAGAGTAAAACACAGTGTGATTCTGGAAAGTTACTAGCTCATAAACAATATTCTATAGTCATAATAAACCATGCATCTGCAGAGACACCAAGGTCGCTGGACCATCTTATTGATATTATATTCTTCTGGGCGTACAGCCAGGAAGCTTCTACAAGGCCGAAGAGCTAAAGAAAGTACCATAACAAGTACATAGTTCCCACTACATAATAACCCATTATAATAAAGTCTAATCATTACAAAATGGATGCTAATCATCACAAGATGGCTGCGAGGAACAAGATGGCTGCAGTCAGGTTCACATTACCCCTAACACTCACACAAAACAACTTCTATTGTTTCTTAAAAGACATGGTTGGAGGAAAAATTTACCAAAGAGTTTGATTCCACACGCAAAGCTCACCTTTTTAGATTTCCAGATAGATTCAGTGTCCATGACTCTAACCCTAACAGAAAAGAGACGTTTGAGGTTTCAGCTTGTCTAAACCTTCAGTCTCTATAATTCCCTTCAGTGGCTATGTGCAACAGTGTATGGAAGTTTTAGGTCTCATGATTGCAGCATATGAGACCTCTACAGCTTTGCATGTTGCACCAATGGTGCAGGGCTTATACTCAGATATCACAACCGATATACTTTAACCACCAACTCAGAGAGAGTTGAGTGTTGGGATTTAACCATCACCTTATTGTTCAAGTGGCCTCCTTTGTTCGTTCTACCTAGACTGATCACAACAGATGCAAGTCTCACAGGTTGGGGAGCAGTTTGGGGGTCTCTGACAGCACAAGGAGTTTGGAATCCTCAAGAGGCGAGGTTACCAATCATTATCTTAGAACTCTGTGCTATTTTCAGAGCTTTTCAGGCCTCTATTAAATAGAGAACCGTATATTCAGTTTCAAACAGACAATGTCACAGCAGGGGCATGTCAATCATCAAGGGGGATTCACAGTCCCCTAGCAATGAAAGAAGTATATCTAATACTTTTTTGGGCGGAATCCAACTCTTGTCTAATCACTGCGATTCATATACCAGGTGTAGACAATTGGGAAGCAGATTATCTCAGCAGCTGATTCTACATCCGGGGGGAGTGGTCTCTCCATCCAGATGTGTTCTATCAGATTGTGCAGATGTGGGGTCTTTCAGACATAGATCTGATGGCCTCTCGTCTAAACAAGATACTTCCCAGATACCTCTCCAGGTCCAGGGATCCTCAGGCGTAATTGATGGATGCTCTAGCAGTTCAATAGTTTTACCAACCTAACATTTTTCCACCTCTGGTTCTTCTAAGAGTGATCTCAAAGATCATAATGGAACAATCTTATGTGTTTCTGATAGCAACAGCATGGCCTCACAGGTTCTGGTATGCGGACCTTGTCCGATTGTTCATTTGCCAACCTTGATCACTTCCTCTAAGACAAGACCTTCTGTCTCAAGGCCCATTTTTCCATCTGGATCTCAAATCTCTCAATTTGAAGGCATGGAAAATTGAATGCTTAGTACTTAGTCATAGAGGTTTCTCTAACTCTGTAATTAACACTATGATACAGGCTTGTAAGCCTATTTCAAGGAAAATCTATCACAAGGTTTGGAAAACCTATGTTTCATGGTGTGCTACTCATGATTATTCTTGACATTCGTTTAGAATTCCTAGGATTCTACAGTTCCTTCAGGATGGTTTGGATAAAGGTTTAAAGACACCAGAGGGCGCTAATGTGACTAGAAAATATACACCAAAATATAAAAAAATGTATTAAAAAACAAATAAAAAATTGATTAATTCAAATGGATAATGGCACCTCATTAAAACGAATGTCCCAGTGTAAAAGTCCACTATATAGTGTACAGTCTTATGATTTGACCAAAAAGTTCAAGATTTTCTTCACCGTCAGCAGTGGACTCTCCTTAATGGCAGACTCAGATTCCTTCTTTTCACGAATAGAAGTCAATCTGTGCAAGGTTAAACACAAACAAGATCGACCATTGTGTGTATCCACAGCCCCAATATGACCCACACAGCAGTATTCTATTTCCAGGGTACTCACACTTTTGCAGAGCACACCAGTGTGCTTGTGGAAATAGACTGGTTATCAGAGCAAACCAGCTTGCTCTCTCCGGTATGCTCTCTCCTCACAGGTGTGGATAAAGACAGACCCACTGGCTCCTCACAGCATATCAGGATAATAGAACTTCACTTAACAGCGGCTTGGTAATGAGAACTTCACTTGTCAAGGAATGGCAGACAATGATCATAAAAAACAAATCTTTAATCATTAGTAAAACCACAATCCTTACAGTACAAGTGGGTGGACAATGTGTAACAATTATATTTGCTACGCGTTTCTCGGCTCACTTGGCCGTTTCCTCAGGCATAATAAACACACACTTTTAGCCCGGCTATATAGTGCCGCTCATTACCAAACCATAACTATTCCCTCCCCCTTCCTTTACTAAGGGGTGTGTACAGGCTGTCCAATAAGTGAGTATCATTCTCAAGCCCATAAGTTGTTATATTACCACCAACTCTCACTTAATATACATATAAAATAATATATCCATAATGTCCCTACATATGCCAAACCAAATGTTAAAACAAACATACCATATTATGATTCAAAGATACATTTATTCCAATCGCTATTCCACATGCTATCACACAGCTGATCTATATTTAAAATTAGCGTGTGGTTACTCTGCCTCTATACGATTACTAGAGCAGGTGTATGTATTAGGCTTTTGTTGCAAGCATGATGGTTCAAATTGGAAACACAGAAACAGGATTGTCAACCCTAATATACCTCAACAATAAAAACATATATTCATCTCCAAAGTACAACCAGATAGACGATTAAACCGATACTTTTTATATAATTTATATGTCTGTATGAAAAAATGTATAATAAAGTTTATTAACCAACCCATAGACCAATATTCTAACTATTTAAATGTAGTCATCCAATATAAACGTTCCTATAAGCTGCTAAGCTATTGGTCTGATAATAGAGGTTATTACATCCTCAACCTATATCAAACCATTGTGTATGATTGTATCTGACAGCAATATGGATGGTAGTATATATTGCCTACTAAGAAAATAGGATATGTGCTCATATGCCATTTATAACTCAAGTTTGTTTAGTCACTTTTTATGTATATTTATGTTTATGCAGTAATGCAAGTTTTAAAAACAAAATGCACTACTACAAAATATGTGGAGAACGGACTAGTGATGAATGCTCATTTCCCTTCTGCAGTTCAGAGTTTGTTTTGGTAATGTTATATAATCATCTTCCTATAGCTCTTTTATTGAAAAGATATAAAACTGCGAATGCAAAGTGCAGTGAGACTAAACTGGAGTAAGTGATATAAAATATATGCTCATATGCCACTTCCACTTCGAGTTTGTTTCACAATTTTGTATAAATATACTTATGCGGTTATTTGAGTTTTTGAATGTATTATATTATATTATATGATCCTGTAACCCTTATTAAAAAAAATAAAATATATATATATGTATATATATATATATATATATATATATATATATAAAACACTATGAATGTGCGTTGTGCCTACTCCTAATTATTTGCGTAAAAATAATACGCTAATATGTGCTCAAAATACGAATGTTTTGTTCATAAAATTTATTATCCATATTTATATAACTGGATTTATATAATGGTCCGGTTTAAAGGTATTTGTGTACCAACTTATAATGAAATTTATATAACAATATAATTTGCCAGTACAGTGTGCACTGACTAGTGAATTTATGTGATATTAATATGTTTAGTGTACCGAATTCTAAATAACAAAATTTGTATAACTATGCGTATAATATGTATTTTGTGCAATAAAATATATACTGAGCATTCAAATACTCTTAGTGATTTAAATATATTTAAATTATTATCCCTCATATCTATCTATCCTCTGTGCCAGAGTACTAGGCTTTAATAAGAATATAATATATATGAATAAATAAAAAACTATTATAACTATTATATGTGAGTCAAGTGGATATTGATAATAACGTGGATTAATGGTCCCATTATTTTTGGGATAATTATATACTGCATCTAATCTAATGCAGATATGTACTATAAATAAAATGTATTATGTAATATCAATTAATATTATTAATGTATATATATTATGTCATACAATAATAATATATACCCAAGGTTTATTGATCACCCTATCTGAACATTTGTGAACTATATCTAACTAGATATAAAAGAACTAATCATTACCAATGCACAACACTATATTTCTTAGTATGTGCTCCTGTATTCATCTATTTAAGTGCAACATAATCCTAAAAATGATAATGTAATCTTAGACTTAACTAAATAGTGCTAAAAGTGAAAAATATATGTGTGATCTCATGAGTAGTGAATTTATTATGTATCCCCATCTCAATATACTAGATGTCCATATTAACATCCATAGAAATGTATTTAGTGTACAATGACAAAATTTATCTCTTGCTATACTCACAATCGTCTCCTAACATGACTATACACATTTGCCTGACCCATATGATATATTAGC
This sequence comes from Bombina bombina, assembly GCF_027579735.1. Lineage (NCBI taxonomy): Eukaryota > Metazoa > Chordata > Amphibia > Anura > Bombinatoridae > Bombina > Bombina bombina. Next base: position 159,625,488 of record NC_069500.1, read on the forward strand.
TCTCAAAAGGCTGCAGAATCTATCACTTCATTAAGTCCCTCAGGAAACAGGGAACCAAATTTATGGATCCAATAAGTCTCTCTTTGACGCAACTTATTGAATCTGTTGTATCTGTTAGAACAAGATATTGTTTCCAAAGGTGTAATTCTAAAACTACAGGGTTCCCCATTGTGTTCTTGAATATAGTGTCTGGATACACTGTGCTTATCTGATTTCTTTCTAACATTTCTATGATGTTCACTCCATCTGATACGTATATTACGTGTAGTGCGCCCCAGGTATTGTACCCCACATTTGCAGGATAACACGTAAATAACAAATCTAGAACTGCAATTAAGATGTTCCTTAATTTGAAATACTTCCCCAGTTGTGTGAGCTTTGATACTTCTTGCACCATGATTTATAGAATGGCACATGTGGCATCTAGATTTTCCACACTTATATGTGCCCCTGTTGTTTGTTCCTATACTACTCGTGTTCCCAATGGAATGGATATCACCACCTTACTGGGGGCCAGTGATTGTGAGTAAAATTGGCCAATGCTTCTGTACTGTCTTTCTAATCATCTTATGGTTAGAATTGTATTGGGTAACAAACACAGGTTGTTCTATACCATTTGAGGGTTTGTTACTGTTATTTTTCTGTATTTTCTTTTTTTGAGGATCTAATATAATGGTAAAAAGAAATGCCAAGATACAGCGCTACACTACCCTCAGATGAGGGTTGGGTTGCTAAAGATGGTGTCCACGACTAGGAATGTGTATACATCAAGGTTAATATATAATATTGTGTTACACAAAGAATATATATAAAACCATGTACAAAAAGTACTTAAAAGGTAAAAGATTAAAAACAAAATATATATATATATATATAGGATGTGATATTAAAATGTATTAAACAAACATTTTATTAACATAAACTGACAGTAAAAAATACAGTTAAGGTAGTGTAGCGCTGTATCTTGGCATTTCTTTTTACTCTTAACTTTTGGAGTCTGGTTGGGAGACTCCGCCTATATCAGATATAGCTTGTATGGTATTATTGTGGCGCTGATAGATATACATTCATTTGATCTAATATAATGGACCTATCCATCCTACAGGCTTTAATGTACCCATTATTAATTATTTCAGAGGGATACCCTTTTTCCTTAAATCGTTCTATTAGAATTTGAGATTGTTCATGAAATTTGTCATCAGAGCTGCAATTTCTTTTAATACGACAAAGTTGACTAAATGGAATATTGTTTTTCCATTGTAAGTAGTGATTGCTGTTATAATGTAGGAAATTGTTGCAATCAACAGTTTTGAAATAAGTGCTAGTGCAAACATTATAGTCCTTATCCCAAGTCAAAGTCAAATCCAAATATTCAATAGTATCTGGTTGTACATTGGAGGTGAACTGAATGCCCATCTAATTATCATTCAAATATGAACTAAACAATTGTGCCTCTTCTACAGTCCCCTTAAAAACAAATATAAGATCATCAATGTAGCAGCCATAGAACACCACGCTGCCCCACCAGTTTGATTTATATATATATTTCTCCTCAAAATAATCCATAAATAGATTTTCAAAACTGGGGGCAAACCTGGTGCCCATGGCCGTACCCTTGATCTGAAGATAAAACTCATCTAAAAATTTAAAATAATTGTGTTTCAAAATAAAATAAATTAATTCCAACAAGTATTCCCTCTGTGTGTCAGGCATAAACACATCATCCTTCAAATAATGTTTGACCGTAAACAACCCCAGTTCATGGGTTATATTTGAATAAAGGGCACTGACATCTGCAATAACCCAAATTACATCTTTCTGAACATATCTTTGCAGGTAACTATCTATATATTCCGACAGTTTATCGGTCAAACTATTAATGCCTGCAATAATCGGTCTCCCTGGAGGCCATACAGGATCTTTATGCACCTTTGGAAGGTGGTAGTAGTAGGGGACTGAAGGGTGAATGGGAGTAAGATATCTCCTCTCCTTTGAATTTAAAATCCCCTCACTACTACCAAATTCCAAAATTTGCACAAGTTTTTTCAAAAACACCTTTGTTGGATCTGTGTCTAATTTCCTATAGTACTCACTATTGTAAATGATTTTTTGTGCTTCACTGACATAGTCGGTATAGTCTTGGAGGACTATACCGCCCCCCTTATGACCAAAGAGGGGTTATGGGCTAGCGATTTGAGGGCTCTTTCTTCATTAGGCCAAAGTTTTTTATAGCCTTTGGGATATTTAGGTATTTTGCCCAAGTCCTCCATAACTAACTGCTGAAATAAATCTATATATGTAACATCATCCTTAGGGGGATTGAAATTGGAAGGAGGTGCCAGAGAGGTATGAATGAATCCCTCAAATAATTCTTCTATTAACAACTCAGGTTCTACATATAGCGTTTGTGTACGACTATCCATAGTATCAGTAAGAATCGGAGTACCCATAATATCTTTCTTCTTAAGTGTCTTAAGAGCAAAGTACCTTTGTAAGGCTAGTTTCCTGGTGTATTTATTTATATCCACAAACAAATCGAATAATTTATGTGGATTTGGGGTACAGAAAGATAAGCCTCTCCCCAGTACTCTAATTTGATCATCAGATAATACATGGGATGATAAATTAAATATTCCCTTTTTTAGTTTCTGTAATTGCTCTTTTTTTGTGGAGTGCCCTCTCCCTCGTCTTCCCCGTTTGGAAAAGGTCTTTTCTTTTTTTGTTGTTGTTGCTGATGTGTTGTATTTGGGGGGCCTATATTCCTTCACCACAAGGGGGCCAGATTGCGTACCCCTAAAAAAACAGAATTTATGTTTACCTGATAAATTTCTTTCTCCTACGGTGTATCCGGTCCACGGCTTCATCCTTACTTGTGGGATATTCTCAATCCCTACAGGAAGTGGCAAAGAGAGCACACAGCAGAGCTGTCCATACAGCTCCCCTCAGGCTCCGCCCCCCCAGTCATTCCACCGACGGTTAGGAGAAAAAGGAGAACCATAGGGTGCAGTGGTGACTGTAGTTTACAAAATAAATTTAAACCTGACCAAAATGCCAGGGCGGGCCGTGGACCGGATACACCGTAGGAGAAAGAAATTTATCAGGTAAACATAAATTCTGTTTTCTCCTACATTGGTGTATCCGGTCCACGGCTTCATCCTTACTTGTGGGAACCAATACCAAAGCTTTAGGACACGGATGAAGGGAGGGAACAAGTCAGGTAACCTAAACGGAAGGCACCACTGCTTGCAAAACCTTTCTCCCAAAAATAGCCTCCGAAGAAGCAAAAGTATTGAATTTGTAAAATTTGGCAAACGTATGCAGTGAAGACCAAGTCGCTGCCTTACAAATCTGTTCAACAGAAGCCTCATTCTTGAAAGCCCATGTGGAAGCCACAGCTCTAGTAGAGTGAGCTGTAATTCGTTCAGGAGGCTGCCTTCCAGCAGTCTCATAAGCCAACCGGATGATGCTTTTCAGCCACATCAAGATTGTGTAACAGACGTTCCTTGTTAGAAACTGGATTAGGACACAGAGAAGGAACAACTATTTCCTGGTTGATATTCTTATTGGAAACCACTTTTGGAAGAAAACCAGGTTTGGTACGTAAAACGACCTTAATCTGTATGAAACACTGCAAAGCAGACAATTCAGAAACTCTTCTAGCAGAAGAAATAGCTATTAAAAACAAAACTTTCCAAGATAGTAACTTAATATCTATGGAATGTAGAGGTTCAAACGGAACCCCTTGAAGAACTGAAAAAACTAAATTTAGACTCCATGGAGGAGCCACAGGTCTGTAGACAGGCTTGATTCTGACTAAAGCCTGTACAAACGCCTGAATATCTGGCATGGCTGCCAGACGCTTGTGTAACAAAACAGACAGAGCAGATATCTATCCCTTTAAAGAACTAGTTGACAGACCTTTCTCCAATCCTTCTTGGAGAAAAGATAGTATCCTTGGAATCCTAATCTTACTCCATGAGTAACCCTTGGATTCGCACCAGCAAAGATATTTCCGCCATATCTTATGGTAAATTTTCCTGGTGACAGGCTTTCTAGCCTGGATCAGAGTATCTATAACTGATTCCGAAAACCCACGCTTAGCTAGAATCAAGCGTTCAATCTCCAAGCAGTCAGTTGCAGAGAAACTAGGTTTGGATGTTCGAATGGACCTTGAATTAGAAGGTCCTGCCTCAAAGGCAGCTTCCATGGTGGAACAGATGACATATTCACCAGGTCTGCATACCAAGTCCTGCGTGGCCACGCAGAAGCTATCAGAATTACCGAAGCCTTCTCCTGTTTGATCCTGGCTACTAGCCGGGGGAGAAGGGGAAACGGTGGAAAGACATAAGCTAGATTGAACGACCAAGGCGCTACTAAGGCATCTACCAATGTCGCCTTGGGATCCCTGGACCTGGACCCGTAACGTGTAACTTTGGAGTTCTGACATGACGCCATCAGATCCAGATCTGGAATGCCCCATAGCTGGGTCAGCTGAGCAAAAACCTCCGGGTGGAGTTCCCACTCCCCCGGATGGAAAGTCTGACGACTCAGATAATCCGCTTCCCAGTTGTCCACTCCTGGGATGTGAATTGCTGATAGATGGCAGGAGTGATCCTCTGCCCATTTGATGATCTTGGATACCTCCCTCATCGCCAGGGAACTCTTTGTTCCCCCCTGATGATTGATGTACGCTACAGTCGTCATGTTGTCTGCCTGAAATCTGATGAATTTGGCCTCTGCTAGTTGAGGCCATGCCTGGAGCGCATTGAATATCGCTCTCAATTCCAAAATGTTTATTGGGAGAAGAGATTCTTCCCGAGACCATAGACCCTGAGCCTGAGCCTTCAGGGACTTCCAGACCGCGCCCCAGCCTAAGAGGCTGGCGTCGGTCGTGACAATAATCCACTCCGGTCTTCGGAAACTCATTCCCTGAGACAGGTGATCCTGAGACAACCACCAGAGGAGTGAGTCTGGTTTGCTGGTCCATCTGAATCTGGGGAGACAAATCTGCATAATCCCCATTCCATTCTTTGAGCATGCACAGTTGCAATGGTCTTAAATGAATTCAAGCAAAAGGAACCACGTCCATTGCCGCAACCATTAGTCCTATTACCCCCATGCACTGAGCTATGGAGGGTTGAGGAATGGATTGAAGAACTCGACAAGTGTTCAAAAGTTTTAATTTCCTGACCTCTGTCAGAAAGATTTTCATTTCTACCGAGTCTATTATTGTTCCCAGGAAGGGAACCCTTGTGAACGGGGACAGAGAACTTTTTTCTATGTTCACCTTCCACCCGTGAGACCTTAGAAAGGCTAGAACAATGTCCGTATGAGCCCTTGCTTTGTGAAAGGACGACACCTGTATTAAAATGTCGTCTAGGTAAGTTGCTATTGCAATGCCCCTTGGCCTTAGCACCGCTAGAAGGGACCCTAGCACCTTTGTCAAAATACTGGGAGCAGTGGCCAATCCGAAGGGAAGAACCACGAACTGGTAATGCTTGTCCAGAAAGGCGAACCTCAGAAACTGATGGTGATCTTTGTGGATAAGAATATGCAGGTACGCATCCTTTAAGACCACGGTAGTCATATATTGACCCTCCTGGATCATTGGTAAAATTGTCCGAATGGTTTCCATTTTGAATGATGGAACTGAGGAATTTGTTTAGGATCTTTAAATTCAGATTTGGCCTTAAAGTTCCTTCCTTTTTGGAACTACAAACAGGTTTGAGTAAAATCCCAGTCCTTGTTCTGCTGTTGGAACTGGGTTTATCACTCCCATTTTTAAAAGGTCTTCTACGCAATGTAAGAATGCCTGTCTCTTTATCTGGTCTAAAGATAAGCGAGACATGTGGAAACTTCCCCTTGGAGGAAGGTCCTTGAATTCTAGAAGATACCCCTGAGAGACAATTTCTAGTGCCCAGGGGTCCGGAACATCTCTTGCCCAGGCCTGAGCAAAGAGAGAAAGTCTGCCCCCTACTAGATCCGGTCCCGGATCGGGGGCTACCCCTTCATGCTGTCTTGGTAGCAGCAGCAGGCTTTTTGGCCTGTTTACCCTTGTTCCAGCCTTGCAATGGTTTCCATGCTGGTTTGGGCTGGGGTGCGTTACCCTCTTGCCTAGTGGCTGTAGAGGTAGAAGCCGGTCCGTTCCTGAAATTGCGAAAGGAACGAAAATTAGACTTATCTTTAGCTTTGAAAGGTCTATCCTGTGGAAGGGCATGGCCCTTTCCCCCAGTGATATCTGAAATAATTTCTTTCAACTCTGGCCTGAATAGGGTCTTACCCTTGAAAGGATTATTAAGCAATTTTGTTTTGGACGACACATCCGCCGACCACGATTTTAGCCAAAGCGACCTACGCGCCACTATTGCGAAACCAGAATTTTTCGCCGCTAATTTAGCTAACTGAAAAGCGCCATCTGTAATGAAAGAATTAGCCAACTTCAGGGCGTGAATTCTATCCATGACTTCATCATAAGAAGTCTCCTTCTGGAGCGAGTTTTCTAATTCCTCAAATCAAAAAGCAGCTGCAGTGGTTACAGGAATAATGCAAGAAATTGGTTGAAGAAGAAAACTTTGCTGAACAAAAATTTTCTTAAGTAAACCTTCTAATTTTTTATCCATAGGATCTTTGAAAGCGCAACTGTCTTCTATTGGTATAGTTGTGCGCTTAGCTAGCGTTGAAACTGCCCCCGCTACCTTAGGGACCGTCTGCCACACGTCCCTTCTGGGGTCAACAATGGGGAACATTTTCTTAAATATAGGAGGGGGAACAAAAGGTACACCTGGCTTCCCCCACTCCTTATTCACTATATCAGCCACCCTCTTTGGTATCGGAAACGCATCAGTGTGTACTGGGACCTCTAAGAATTTATCCATTTTACACAATTTTTCTGGGACCACCAAAGGGTCACAATCATCAAGAGTAGCTAGGACCTCCTTAAGTAGAGCGCGGAGGTGTTCAAGCTTAAATTTAAATGCTATGGTATCAGGCTCTGCCTGCTGAGAAACTTTTCCTGTGTCAGAAATTTCTCCCTCAGACAGGCCCTCCCTCACCGCCAAGTCAGATTGATGTGAGGGCACTACAGATAAATTATCCTCTGCGTCTGCTTGCTCATTTTCTGTATTTAAAACTGAGCAATCACGCTTCCTAGGAAAAGCTGGAAGTTTGGATAAAAATGCTGCGAGAGAATTATCCATTACTGCTGCTAACTGTTGCATAGTAATAGCAATTGGCGCGCTAGATGTACTGGGCATCGCTTGCGCGGGCATAGCTGGTGTTGACACAGAAGGAGAGGATAGTGAGCTATCCTCACTACCTTCAGCTAAAGAATCATCTTGGGCTATATCTTTAAGTGTGATTGTACGGTCCTTAAGCTGTTTGGACGCTATGGCACACTTCACACATAAATTTAATGGGGAACCACCTTGGCCTTTGAACATACAGAACATAGGTTATCTGAAGGGTCAGACCTGTTTGACAGACTTAAACAGATCTTCAATGCAATAAAAATTATTTTTGACAAAAACGTTACTGTGTCTTTAAATAATAAAAGTGCACACTTTATTACTAAAACATCAAAAAACCCATCAAATAAACATCCGATTTTAATGAAATTTTCACCACAGTGTCTTAATGCTTTGAAATGATTGCACACAAATTTTCAGACTAATTAACCCCTTAATGCCCAAACCGGAGCTAATAACAGCAATTAAACTGTTAAAAACACTACAGTACTATGCCACAGCTTTCCACTGTGGCCTTTACCTTCCTTAGGGATTATAGTAGGAAATAAGCCTCTCTGGAGTCTTTCCTGATGCCTCTGGACTCCCCACGTGAAGCTGCATGAACTGCCTAAGCAAAACAACTGTGCAATTGAGGCCTGAAAATGAGGCCTCCTCCCTCTTCATTCCAGAGTGGAGGAGCCTTTCTGACTAGAATAGGTGTCCAAATAAGTGCCAGGTACAAATTAAACCCCAAAAGTGTTTTAAAGTCTGAAAAAACACCTTAATTATAGTGAAAAACATGCTAAAAAGCAATCGATTTAGCCCACAATAGTGTCAACCAGCATAGAGCCCTTAATATAAGCCATAATTTTATACAGAGTCTAAGAAAAATGGCTTACCTATCCCAGAGGGGATTGCTGACAGTCTTCTAGCATTACTAGGTCTTGTTAGAAAAATGACTGATCATACCTGAAGCAGTTAAGCCTGCAAACTGTTCCCCCCAACTGAAGTTCTCTGGTTTCAACAGTCCTGCGTGGGAACAGCAATGGATTTTAGTTACTGGTGTTAAAATCATATTCCTCTCGGCAGAAATCTTCATCACTTTCTGCTGCAGAGTAAATAGTACAAGCCGGCACTATTTTAAAATTAACAAACTCTTGATAGAAGAATAAAAAACTACAACTAAACACCACATACTCTTTACCACCCCCGTGGAGATGCTACTAGTTAGAGCGGCAAAGAGAATGACTGGGGGCGGAGCCTGAGGGGAGCTGTATGGACAGCTCTGCTGTGTGCTCTCTTTGCCACTTCCTGTAGGCATTGAGAATATCCCACAAGTAAGGATGAAGGCGTGGACCGGATACACCAATGTAGGAGAAATCAGCATTAGATGTGGAAGGTGTTTCTGTTCTCTGTTGATTACTATTTCCCATAGTGTTCTTATCTTGTGGGATATTAGAATTAGATCTCCCAAAGTTCTCTCTATTTGTGTTATCCTGAAGAGACTCAAACCTATTATGTAGTGGTATATAATTAGGATTAGGATACTCCTGATTGTCATGCAAGTGTGGCTTATAAGTATGATGTTGATGAGTATATTGATATTGATTATTCTTCCTATAGTGCCCATTGTGTGAATTTCTATTATGGTGATCCTCTTTTGACCCATAGTAACTGTTGTTGTTGTGTCGGTGTATTTACATAGGAATTGGGGGATGAGTTTCTATTTTTGTTCTGATTTTTATTCCTATTGTGCTGTACCAGCGTCCACCCATTGCTACTTTCTCTCTTCTCAGGTGCTTTTTTATTATAGGAATATACTATGCCTTCAGCATAGTCCTCCTCATCCCTCTTAAATTTATACACTGGGACATTCGTTTTAATGAGGTGCCATTATCCATTTGAATTAATTTTTTATTTGTTTTTTAATACATTTTTTATATTTTGGTGTATATTTTCTAGTCACATTAGCGCCCTCTGGTGTCTTTTAGGAGTCTGATTTACATTACTTTTTTAGTATATGTTCTGAGAGGTGCAGCTTTAGCTTTTTATATATGTGGTTGGTTTTATATTTCCGAACTCTGTGTCATATAGATAGTGTTTTAATTAAGAACACACTATAATTGTCAAAGGTTCTCCATTTGAATTTGTTTGGAGCTTATATCAACAAGGGCTCCATAACCAAGAATACATCCTTCAAGTTGCACTTTAGCGCCCTCTAGTGATTATATATCACATATATTCTTTTGGATAAAGGTTTGTCTGCCAATACTTTGAAAGGACAAATCTTTGCTCTTTCTGTTTTATTTCACAGAAAGATTGATAATCTTCCTGATGTTCACTGTTTTATACAGGCCTTGACTCGTATCAAACCTGTTAATCTATCTCTCCTCCTTAGAGTCTAAATTTGGTATTAACCCCTTAAGGACACGGCCATTTTTCAATTTCTTTCCCTGAAGGACCAGGGCTTTTTTTAAATTTCTGCAGTGTTTGTGTTTAGCTGTAATTTTCCTCTTACTCATTTACTGTACCCACACATATTATATACCGTTTTTCTCGCCATTAAATGTACTTTCCAAAGATACCATTGTTTTTATCATATCTTATCATTTACTTTTAAAAAATGATAAAATATGAGGAAAAAATGGAAAAAAACACACTTTTTCTAACTTTGACCCCCACAATCTGTTACACATCTACAACCACCAAAAAACACCCATGCTAAATAGTTTCTAAATTTTGTCCTGAGTTTAGAAATACCCAATGTTTACATGTTCTTTGCTTTTTTTGCAAGTTATAGGGCCATAAATACAAGTAGCACTTTGCTATTTCCAAACCACTTTTTTTTCAAAATTAGCGCTAGTTACATTGGAACACTGATATCTTTCAGGAATCCCTGAATATCCCTTTACATGTATATATTTTTTTTTAGAAATATATATTTTTTCCCAAATATTTTCACAAACTTTAGGTTCCTCACTGAAATTATTTACAAACAACTTGTGCAATTATGGCATAAATGGTTGTAAATGCTTCTCTGGGATCCCCTTTGTTCAGAAATAGCAGACATATATGACTTTGGCGTTGCTTTTTGGTAATTAGAAGGCCGCTAAATGCCACTGCGCATCACACGTGTATTATGCCCAGCAGTGAAGGGGTTAATTAGGTCATTTGTAGGGAGCGTGCAGGGTTAATTTTAGCTTTAGCGTAGAGATCAGCCTCCCACCTGACACATCCCACCCCCTGATCCCTCCCAAACAGCTCCCTTCCCTCCCCCACCCCACAATTGCCCCCGCCATCTTAAGTACTGGCAGAAAGTCTGCCAGTACTAAAATAAAAGGTGTATTTAAAAAATAAAAAAAAAATTGTATAGCATATTTACATATGCAGCTGTGTAGGATCCCCCCTTAGCCCCCAACCTCCCTGATCCCCCCCAAACAGCTCTCTACCCTCCACCTCTAACTTACTGGGAGCCATCTTGGGTACTGGCAGCTGTCTGCCAGTACCCAGTTTGCAAATAAAAATGTATTTTTTTTTAATTTTTTTTATTTATTTTCCTTTTTTCTGTAGTGTAGTGTAGCTCCCCCCCCCCCCACCCGCTCCCAGATCCCTTAGATTAACTTTTATTAGGGATTTTATCCCCCCCTTACTGCCACTTCTGTACAATGTCTTTTTCCGTAGTGAAGCGGTTCCCACCCGCTCCCTCCCCGTGCACGTGCCCGCCCGCCGCCCCCCGTGCACGCGCGCGCTCCGGTGCGCACTCCCGACAACCCCGCCCGCGATCCCGCCCTCCTCTCTCTTCAGCCTTTCATCGATGGCCGCCCACCCGCCTCCCACGTCAGCTCCCACCCACCAACGATTGCGGCCATCGATGCCGGTGCAGAGAGGGCCACAGAGTGGCTCTCTCTGCATCGGATGGGGGAAAAATGTTATTGCAGGATGCCTCGATATCGAGGCATCACTGCAATAACTGTAAAGCGGCTGGAAGCGATCAGGATCGCTTCCAGCCGCTTTAATCCCCAAAGTCGTACAGGGTACGTCGCTGGTCTTTAAAGACCAGGTTGTGTGCGAAGTACCCTGTACGACTCGTGTCGTTAAGGGGTTAAAGACTTTGCAGGCTCCTCCTTTTGAGCCTATGCATTCTTTGGACATTAACTACTTTCTTGGAAAGTATTATTTATCTTAGCGATCTCTTCTGCTAAAAGAAGATTTTCTGAATTGTGTGCTCTCTCTTGCGAGTCTCCTTTTCCATCAAGATAAAGCTTTTTTGCGGACTTTGTTTAAATTTTGTCTAAAGTTGTGAATTCTAACATTAATAGGGAAATTGTTCCTTCCTTGTGTCATAATCCTAAGAATACATTCTTTGGATATGGTAAGGGCTTTGAAATATGATGTTAAGGGTACTAAAGATTTCAGAAAGACTTCTAGTCTATTTGTTATTTTTTCTGGTTCCAGAAAAGGTGAGAAAGCCTCTGCCATTTCTTTGGCATCTTGGTTGAAACTTCTGATTCACAAAGCTTATTTGGAGGCGAGGCAGTCTCTGCCTCAGAAAATAACAGCTCATTCTACAAGATCAGTTGCCACATCTTGGGCTTTCAAGAATGAAGCTTTAATTGATCAAATCTGCAAAGCAGCCACACTGTTTTACCTTTACTAAATTTTACCAATTTTGACGTTTATGCTTCTTCAGAAGCAGCTTTTGGTAGAAAGGTTCTTCAGGTAGCTATCTCAGTTTGATTCTAGTGCCTATGATTTAAGTTTCTTTCATGTAATTAGCAAGAGTCCATGAGCTAGTGACGTATGGGATATACATTCCTACCAGGAGGGGCAAAGTTTCCCAAACCTTAAAATGCCTATAAATACACCCCTCACCACACCCACAATTCAGTTTTACAAACTTTGCCTCCTATGGAGGTGGTGAAGTAAGTTTGTGCTAGATTCTACGTTGATATGCGCTCCGCAGCAAGTTGGGGCCCGGTTTTCCTCTCAGCGTGCAGTGAATGTCAGAGGGATGTGAGGAGAGTATTGCCTATTTGAATTCAATGATCTCCTTCTACGGGGTCTATTTCATAGGTTCTCTGTTATCGGTCGTGGAGATTCATCTCTTACCTCCCTTTTCAGATCGACGATATACTCTTATATATATACCATTACCTCTGCTGATTTTCGTTTCAGTACTGGTTTGGCTTTCTACAAACATGTAGATGAGTGTCCTGGGGTAAGTAAGTCTTATTTTCTGTGACACTCTCAAGCTATGGTTGGGCACTTTTTTATAAAGTTCTAAATATATGTATTCAAACATTTATTTGCCTTGACTCAGGATGTTCAACATTCCTTTTTTTCAGACAGTCAGTTTCATATTTGGGATAATGCATTTGAATCAATCATTTTTTCTTACCTTAAAAAATTTGACTTTTTCCCTGTGGGCTGTTAGGCTCGCGGGGGCTGAAAATGCTTCATTTTATTGCGTCATTCTTGGCGCTGACTTTTTTGGCGCAAAAAATCTTTTCTGTTTCCGGCGTCATACGTGTCGCCGGAAGTTGCGTCATTTTTTTGACGTTCTTTTGCGCCAAAAATGTCGGCATTCCGGATGTGGCGTCATTTTTGGCGCCAAAAGCATTTAGGCGCCAAATAATGTGGGCGTCTTATTTGGCGCTAAAAAAATATGGGCGTCGCTTTTGTCTCCACATTATTTAAGTCTCATTATTTATTGCTTCTGGTTGCTAGAAGCTTGTTCACTGGCATTTTTTCCCATTCCTGAAACTGTAATTTAAGGAATTTGATCAATTTTGCTTTATATGTTGTTTTTTCTATTACATATTGCAAGATGTTCCACGTTGCAACTGAGTCAGAAGATACTTCAGGAAAATCACTGCCCGGTGCTGGAGCTACCAAGCTAAGTGTATCTGCTATAAATTTTTGGTATCTGTTTCTCCAGCTGTTGTTTGTATTGCATGTCATGACAAACTTATTAATGCAGATAAAATTTCCTTTAGTACTGTTACATTACCTGTTGCTGTTCCGTCAACATCTAATTTTCAGAGTGTTCCTGATAAACATAAGAGATTTTATTTTTTTAAATCCATTAAGAAGGCTATGTCTGTTATTTCTCCTTCTAGTTTACATAAAAGTCTTTTAAAACTTCTCTTTTTTCAGATGAATTTTTAAATGAACATCATCATTCTGATACTGATAATGGTTCTTCTGGTTCAGAGGTTTCTGTCTCAGAGGTTGATGCTAATAAATCTTTGTATTTGTTCAAGATGGAATTTATTCGTTCTTTATTTAAAGAAGTATTAATTGCATTAGAAATAGAGGATTCTGGTCCTCTTGATACTAAATCTAAACGTTTAAATAAGGTTTTTAAATCTCCTGTAGTTATTCCAGAAGTGTTTAATCTCCCTGATGCTATTTCTGAAGTAATTTCCAGGGAATGGAATAATTTGGGTAATTCTTTTACTCCTTCTAAACGTTTAAGCAATTATATCCTGTGCCATCTGACAGATTAGAGTTTTTTGGGACAAAATCCCTAAGGTTTTGGGGCTGTCTCTACTCCTGCTAAATGTACTACTATTCCTACGGCAGATAGTACTTCATTTAAGGATCCTTTAGATAGGAAAATTGTATCCTTTCTAAGAAAAGCTTACTTATGTTCAGGTAATCTTCTTAGACCTGCTATATTTTTAGCGGATGTTGCTGCAGCTTCAACTTTTTGGTTAGAAGCTTTAGCGCAACAAGTAACAGATCATAATTTTATAGCATTATTATTATTCTATAACATGCTAATAATTTTATTGGTGATACCATCTTTTGATATCATTAGAGTTGATGTCAGGTATATGTCTCTAGCGATTTTAGCTAGAAAAGCTTTATGGATTAAACTTGGAAGTCAACTTTGCTTTCCCTTTCTTTCCAGGGTAATAAATTATTATCTCAACTGTTTCTGGAAGGAAGGGAACTTTTTTACCAAAGGATAAAAAATCTAAGGTAAATTTAGGTCTAATAATCATTTTCGTTCCTTTCCTCACAAGGAACAAAAGCCTGATCCTTCATCCTCAGGAGCGGTATTAGTTTGGAAACTATTTCCAGTTTGGAATATATCCAAGCCTTATAGAAACCTATAGCCAGCTCCTAAGTACCCATGAAGGTGCGGCCCTTATTCCAGCTCAGCTGGTATGGGGCAGATTACGTTTTCTTCAAAGAAATTTGGATCAATTCCGTTCTCAATCTCTGGTTTCAGAACATTGTTTCAGAAAGGTACAGAATTGGCTTCAAGTTAAGGCCTCCTGAAAAGAGATTTTTTTCTTTCCCGTGTCCCAGTTAACACAGCAAAGGCTCAGCATTTCTGAAATGTGTTTCAGATCTAGAGTTGACTGGAGTAATTATGCCAGTTCCAGTTCTGGAACAGGGGCTGGGGTTTTATTTTATCTCTTCATTGTACCAAAGAAGGTCAATTCCTTCAGACCAGTTCCGGATCTATCAATATTGAATCGTTATGTAAGGATACCAACATTCAAGATGGTTACTGTAGGACTATCCTGCCTTTTGTTTAGCAAGGGCATTATATGTCTACAATAGATTTACAGGATGTGTATCTGCATATTCCGATTCATTAAGATCACTTTTAGTGTCTGAGATTCTCTTTTTTGACAAGCATTACCAGTTTTGTGGCTCTACCGTTTGGCCTAGCCTCAGTTCCAAGAATTTTTTTCAAAGGTTCTCGGTGCCCTTCTTTCTGTAATCAGAGAACAGGGTTTTGGTATTTCCTTATTTGGACGATATCTTGGTACTTGCTCAGTCTTCTCATTTTCGAAGAATCTCATACGAATCGACTTGTGTTGTTTCTTCAAGTTCATGGTTGGAGGATCAATTTACCAATCAGTTCATTGATTCCTCAGACAAGGGTAACCTTTTTAGGTTTCTAGATAGATTCAGTGTCTATGACTCTGTCCTTGTCAGACAAGAGAAGTTTAACATTGATATCAGCTTGTCAAAACCTTCAGTCACAATCATTCCCTTTGGTAGCCTTATGCATGGAAATTTTAGGTCTTAGGACTGCCGCATCAGATGCGATCTCCTTTGCTCGTTTTCACATGCGACCTCTTCAGCTCTGTATGCTGAACCAATGGTGCAGGGATTACTCAAAGATATCTCAATTAATATCTTTAAACCGATTATACAACACTCTCTGACATGGTGGACAGATCACCATCGTTTAGTTCAGGGGGCTTCTTTGTTCTTCCGACCTGGACTATAATCTCAACAGATGCAAGTCTTACAGGTTGGGGAGCTGTGTGGGGGTATCTGACGGCACAAGGGGTTTGGGAATCTCAGGAGGTGAGATTTCCGATCAATATTTTGGAACTCCGTGCAATTTTCAGAGCTCTTCAGTCTTGGCCTCTTCTGAAGAGAGAGTTGTTCATTTGTTTTCAGATAGACAATGTCACAACTGTGGCATACATCAATCATCAAGGAGGGACTCACAGTCCTCTGGCTATGAAAGAAGTATCTCGAATTTGGTTTGGGCGGAATCCAGCTCCTGTCTAATCTCTGCGGTTCATATCCCAGGTATGAACAATTGGAAAGCGGATTATCTCAGTCGCCAAACGTTGCACCTGGGCGAATGGTCTCTTCACCCAGAGGTATTTCCTCAGATTGTTCAAATGTGGGAACTCCCAGAAATAGATCTGATGGCTTCTCATCTAAACAAGAAACTTCCCTGGTATCTGTCCGGATCCCGGGATCCTCGGGCGGAGGCAGTGGATGCATTATCTCTTCCTTACAAGTGTCATCCTGCCTATATCTTTCCGCCTCTAGTTCTTCTTCCAAGGGTATTCTCCAATATTCTAAAGGAATGCTCGTTTGTCCTGCTGGTAGCTCCAGCATGGCCTCACAGGTTTTGGTATGCGGATCTTGTCCGGATGGCCTCTTGCCAGCTGTGGACTCTTCCGTTAAGACCAGTCTTTCTGTCTCAAGGTTCTTTTTTCCATCAGGATCTCAAAACCTTTATTTTAAGGTATGGAGTTTGAACGCTTGATTCTTGGTCAAAGAGGTTTCTCTGACTCTGTGATTGATACTATGTGACAGGCTCGTAAATCTGTATCTAGAGAGATATATTATAGAGTCTTGAAGACATATTTCTTAGTGTCTTATCTTTTTTCTTGGCATTCTTTTTGAATACCGAGAATTTTACAGTTTCTTCAGGATGGTTTAGATAAAGGTTTGTCCGCAAGTTCCTTGAAAGACAAATCTCTGCTCTTTCTGTTCTTTTTCACAGAAGGATTGCTAATCTTCCTGATATTCATTGTTTTGTACAACCTTTGGTTCGTATAAAACCTGTCATTAAGTCAATTTCTCCTCCTTGGAGTTTGAATTTGGTTCTGGGGGCTCTTCAAGCTCCTCCTTTTGAAACCATGCATTCTTTGGTCGTTATATTACTTTCTTGGAAAGTTTTGTTCCTTTTGGCCATCTCTTCTGCCAGAAGAGTCTCTGAATTATCTACTCTTTTTTGTGAGTCTCCTTTTCTGATTTTGCATCAGGATAAGGCGGTGCTGCGAACTTCTTTTGCATTTTTTACCTAAGGTTGTGAATTCTAACAACATTAGTAGAGAAATTGTGGTTCCTTCATTATGTCCTAATCCTATGAATTCTAAGGAGAAATCATTGCATTCTTTGGATGCTGTTAGAGCTTTGTAATATTATGTTGAAGCTACTAAGTCTTTCCGAAAGACTTCTAGTCTATTTGTCATCTTTTCCGGTTCTAGAAAAGGCCAGAAAGCTTCTGCCATTTCTTTGGCATCTTGGTTGAAATCTTTATTTCATCATGCCTATGTTGAGTCGGGTAACACTCCGCCTCAAAGGATTACAGCTCATTCTACTAGGTCAGTTTCTACTTCCTGGGCGTTTAGGAATGAAGCTTCGGTTGATCAGATTTGCAAAGCAGCAACTTGGTCCTCTTTGCATACTTTTACTAAATTCTACCATTTTGATGTGTTTTCTTCTTCTGAAGCAGTTTTTGGTAGAAACGTACTTCAGGCAGTGGTTTCAGTTTGAATCTTCTGCTTATGTTTTTTCATTAAAATTTTATTCTGGGTGTGGATTATTTTCAGCAGGAATTGGCTGTCTTTATTTTATCCCTCCCTCTCTAGTGACTCTTGCGTGGAAAGATCCACATCTTGGGTAATCATTATCCCATACGTCACTAGCTCATGGACTCTTGCTAATTACATGAAAGAAAACATAATTTATGTAAGAACTTACCTGATAAATTCATTTCTTTCATATTAGCAAGAGTCCATGAGGCCGGCCCTTTTTTGTGGTGGTTTTGATTTTTTTGTATAAAGCACAATTATTCCAATTCCTTATTTTATATGCTTTCGCACTTTTTTCTTATCACCCCACTTCTTGGCTATTCGTTAAACTGAATTGTGGGTGTGGTGAGGGGTGTATTTATAGGCATTTTAAGGTTTGGGAAACTTTGCCCCTCCTGGTAGGAATGTATATCCCATACGTCACTAGCTCATGGACTCTTGCTAATATGAAAGAAATGAATTTATCAGGTAAGTTCTTACATAAATTATGTTTTTTTGAAGTTTAAGAAAACAATTATTTTTTTGGATTGAATTTCTCAGCGGAAATAGCTATTATTTTATCCCTCCCTCTATAGTTACTCTTGGACTTCCACATCTTGGGTATTATATCCCATCAGTAACAAGCTTGTGGTCTCTCACCTGAAAGAAAACAAATTTATGTAAGAACTTACCTGATAAATTAATTTCTTTCAAGGTGGCGAGAGTCCATGAGACCCACCCATTTTTTGGGGGTTGATTTTTTTGTTTAAAGCACATTATTTATCCTGTTTCTCTTTTTCATGCTTTTACTCCTTATACACCTAACTTGGCTATACATTAAACTGAGGTATGAGTGAGGTGTATTTATAGGCATTTGAGGTTTGGGAAACTTTGCCCCCTCCTGGTAGGAATGTATAGTCCATCAGTAACTAGCTTGTGGACTCTCACCACCATGAAAGAAATTAATTTATCAGGCAAGTTCTTTCATAAATTATGTTTTTATCCCAGTATGAGCTAATAAAGTCGCAGCTCCACCAAATATGTAACATATGGCCTTCATGTTAACAACCTCTACAACATTTTACTGCTAGATCTGAACATGTGTTTAAGTTTAGCAGGAGTTAAGTACCATCTCATCATTATTTTCAAGTTAGTTTCCAATGCATGAGATAAAATGAGCGGGTCATATTTGCAAATCTGATATTTCACTCTTGTGGGGTGTGTGAATACCCAATTTTATTTTATAAAGATTTGAAATTACTTTCTTGGGTGTATCATCGGTCATACATATTTGTTCAAATTTAGTGAGAAGGCTAACAAGGTCTCGTTTATTTTTACGAGTAAAAATAAAATGTCTTAATTGGTGGTATGTGAACCAGGAGTTAAGAAATGGATGATCCAAGGTGTCTAATTGCTGTTTAGGTAACATTTTTCTCTTCTCGGTTAATATAGACATATGGGAAATAAATCTGTGAATTAAACGGGGTTCTGTGAGGGCAATATGACACCTGGGGGGAATTTTGAGTTGTTTAGAACGGTTGTAAGTAAGGAATATTTAGAGGTTATATTGCTATATCTATTGCGCAGAGAGATCCAATCTGCCCAGGTTTCATTGGTCAGTGAAGAGGAAGACATATGTACAGCTGTTGTCTCTGGGTTTTGTTTTGTAGGTATCGGTTCATTTTAGCTCTGTTATTATATAGTTAATACATCATTTGGATTTTGTTTATGTAAGAGGTCTGATTCTAGCATCATTACAATTATCAGTGTTATAAATAATGGATAAAACAAGCACAATAAATAATAAAAGTGCAGTGCAAAGTTTTAATATTATGCACAACAAAACATTTTAAGGGGAATTCACTTCTGACTTAAATATCCCTTTAACTGAAAGCAATCATTAGCCATTGTTAAAATATGAATTTGGGGTCTGCCTATCAGAAACATTTGGGTGCCCATTACATCCGCAACTGTCATGAGATTATCTGCTTATTACAGTAAGAATAGTCCATGCTTTGAAACAAGACAATATATTTTTTTAAACATCTATAGGAGTATTTTTTTTTAAATGCAATTTGTTTATTTTGCAGTTCTGTACAAATCATGAGTGCCAGCTAGCCACAGCTCCTGTTTCTTCTGTCTCCATTATGTTTTCATCTTTATCTAGATATAAAAATGTCCTTGGTTCCCAAAAGTTTTGTCACTGACTCATAACTTTGTAAACCACTGCTATAGAGGAGTAATCTAGATAATAAGATAGGATGTCCTTCGGTAGTCATCTGAAGACGAAAGCATGCACAAGTCTTCAGCTTGCTTATGAGA
The DNA here is from genome assembly GCF_027579735.1 of Bombina bombina. NCBI lineage: Eukaryota > Metazoa > Chordata > Amphibia > Anura > Bombinatoridae > Bombina > Bombina bombina. The sequence goes on from NC_069500.1 coordinate 159,645,103, forward strand.
AGTGAATCCCTTCTGAATTAAAGCCATGGAGTAATCTAGGAAGACAAAAAACCATGAACAAGCATTGAGAAAGTATGCAAACCACTACAAAAAAAAATGTCAGCTACTTCAAACAGTCTTCTCTGAGCTGGACATTGCAGCTTTTTTATATGCACACTTTGAGGCCCCAGCTCCTACTAAGCATGTGCAAGATTTCACATTATATACATATGTCACCGTGATTGGCTGATATCATGAGCGGCTGGCAAACAAAGTAAATTTTGAAATTTGTCAGAAAATTATATAATTATACTGCTCATTTGAAATTCAAATTAAGTGCTATTGCATTTTTTTTTATTGTGCATGTGATGATTATACTGTATTCAAATGGTCCTTTCCTCTGTGATGATTAAAAGGGAATATTAAACAGTTTCATTGTCGTAATAAAAAGCACTAAAGCAGTGGCTTATACATGATCATTACAATATGTATTATTCATAATTTTAAATGGATTTTAACTTTTTATTCCATTTTTTAACACTACATTTGTGCAGTGTCCATTACTTTCTGTCACAGCCCTACAAGGCGGCGGCGGCCTCTGCAGGATAGCTTTTTCTAGCCCGATGTCATACAGTTGCTTTATTTATTTGTTTTTACACAATCGGTTTCTTTATATGTTTACCTTGATTTAACAAATTTGTTTTTACCAAAAGAGCACTGTTTAATATCCCTTTAAGGACAAAGCACACAACACTTTCAAGATTTTGCAATACAACTCTGGCAATTTTACCTCATTTGCTTGTGCACTAAATCACAATAATATCAGTCACTCTTAAAAATTGTAAATATAAAAATATGTACTCAGTATAACAATATATTTAATCAATTAATTAAAATTACCTAATAAAATCATCAATGTCCATGGTACGGGCACGTTTTTCACTGAAACCAGTATCTCCGAGTATTTTTTCAATTTTTTCTCCAATACTGAAATTTTCTGGTATGGTCTTTAAAAATAATAGGAATTAAAAAGAAACCATATTACACAGGCATACAGCGTCCATTATCTACAAATGTGTTAAAGTCGAGTTTTATATATGTCTACAGATAATATGGAATAAAGAACATTTATCTGCCCCAGCAGATTTATATAAAATATGAAGCCTGACCATAGGATTGGCAAGTTATAATGGTCAGAAAGATCAATGTGATTATTTTGGATATCAATTTCAAAATATTTCACAAAAATATGTGCATTTTGTGTCATCTGACATTCAAGAACATATTACTTAAATTTTTTTTATTTTTGTATATTTTTAAAAAACCCCCATATGATTTTAGTATGAAATAGGAGATAAACCTATGTTACATACACACATCGCTTCTACAAGGTGCTGATGTGACTGTATATGATCCGGAAGCGGTATAAACCTCACTTCTATGCTGCAGCAGCGGAGGAACAAGCCACACATACTATATTATAATAGTTCAGATCAAATGTTCACAATACTACTGATATAACAATGTACTAAGGGACAATTTGAATGGAATTGCCATCATATAGAAAATACAAATTTAAAAATCCACATATTTTATATCTAATTAAACTAATTTAAACTGGTGCAATACATTGTATATACATACTGTGTTATGCAAAGAGCAGTGTATTCTGTAATTTTTCTCTAGAAGCTCTTGAACAGCACTGGATCTAAAAACAAAACAAGACAACATAATTTAGATTTCCACTTAGGGTATAGGAGCTATGGATTATAGGATAGTGACATATTTGTACATATATTGGTTTATTTCCTTTCCTGGCTGGTAGGGAAAACAGATTCTGGCTGGTTAAAACACATTTGGGGACTGGATTTGAGAAACTTTTCTATAAAGTTTATCCAAGGGAAAGTGCCAGGTAACGTGTATAATAATGTCAGGGAGGTGTGCCAGATCTAGAAATATCACAAGGAAGCAAAACTATATAGATATATATATTTTATAATACAAGATTTAAAATCCTGCTTGGTATCTTCTGTTCCTCCACCCCCTGTCATTTCTTCTTTTGAATGGGCTGTGACATAGAGAGCAGTCCCACCCACTCTCTACATAGGCTTCCTAAAAGCTTTCAAAGGGCTGGACTTCAACAGCGTCACAACACACACACTGATTGTATGTTCAGTGGAATGGTCATAAAAAAAGTTAATCCTAGTGGGCTGGCATAATGTTGTAATAGAAGCATTACTATAGGTACGGATTTAACCCTTTTCAGGGATAGATTAAAAAACAAAACAAAAAAAAAACTCATACATTTTAATGGCAAAGATTACATAAATGGCATTTGATTAGCTGAAGTATACCAACACTTTAAATTACAAAATAATAATAATAGAAGTGGAGTAATTTCAAAGAACTGTGTGTGTGTGTTTTCTCTATAAATTGATTTCTTTATTAATTGTTATGTTTTCAAATATTTTTAAACATTCAGTAAAACCAGATTTTAAAATAAATTCCTGAAAAGAGATAAACTATATAGGATGCCAATTTGACACATTCTGAGAGATGCACAATTGGCTCTTTTCTGGGATACAGAGGCTAAACAAATGAATGCCTGCAGTGGAACTTGCAACAAAAACTTTGAGAAACATTGGGTTGCAGAACAGTTAAACGATAGGATTTAGTTAGCACTATCTGTCCTACTTCAAGAGGTGCCGACCACCAGAAACAGACAGTAAACAATACATGGGAGCTTCCCAAAAAAAATATCTAACAACAATTCATTCTCCCTAGAAACTATAAATCACAATTCTTTCAGTACTTATGGACACTAGCAAGATGCAGTTTTCTTATACCATGCTGTGGGACATATGCAGGGAAAACAGAATTTATGTTTACCTGATAAATTACTTTCTCCAACGGTGTGTCCGGTCCACGGCGTCATCCTTACTTGTGGGATATTCTCTTCCCCAACAGGAAATGGCAAAGAGCCCAGCAAAGCTGGTCACATGATCCCTCCTAGGCTCCGCCTTCCCCAGTCATTCGACCGACGTAAAGGAGGAATATTTGCATAGGAGAAACCATATGATACCGTGGTGACTGTAGTTAAAGAAAATAAATTATCAGACCTGATTAAAAAACCAGGGCGGGCCGTGGACCGGACACACCGTTGGAGAAAGTAATTTATCAGGTAAACATAAATTCTGTTTTCTCCAACATAGGTGTGTCCGGTCCACGGCGTCATCCTTACTTGTGGGAACCAATACCAAAGCTTTAGGACACGGATGAAGGGAGGGAGCAAATCAGGTCACCTAGATGGAAGGCACCACGGCTTGCAAAACCTTTCTCCCAAAAATAGCCTCAGAAGAAGCAAAAGTATCAAACTTGTAAAATTTAGTAAAAGTGTGCAGTGAAGACCAAGTCGCTGCCTTACATATCTGATCAACAGAAGCCTCGTTCTTGAAGGCCCATGTGGAAGCCACAGCCCTAGTGGAATGAGCTGTGATTCTTTCAGGAGGCTGCCGTCCGGCAGTCTCATAAGCCAATCTGATGATGCTTTTAATCCAAAAAGAGAGAGAGGTAGAAGTTGCTTTTTGACCTCTCCTTTTACCAGAATAAACAACAAACAAGGAAGATGTTTGTCTAAAATCCTTTGTAGCATCTAAATAGAATTTTAGAGCACGAACAACATCCAAATTGTGCAACAAACGTTCCTTCTTTGAAACTGGATTCGGACACAAAGAAGGCACGACTATCTCCTGGTTAAAGTTTTTGTTAGAAACAACTTTCGGAAGAAAACCAGGTTTAGTACGTAAAACCACCTTATCTGCATGGAACACCAGATAAGGAGGAGAACACTGCAGAGCAGATAATTCTGAAACTCTTCTAGCAGAAGAAATTGCAACCAAAAACAAAACTTTCCAAGATAATAACTTAATATCAACGGAATGTAAGGGTTCAAACGGAACCCCCTGAAGAACTGAAAGAACTAAATTGAGACTCCAAGGAGGAGTCAAAGGTTTGTAAACAGGCTTGATTCTAACCAGAGCCTGAACAAAGGCTTGAACATCTGGCACAGCTGCCAGCTTTTTGTGAAGTAACACAGACAAGGCAGAAATCTGTCCCTTCAAGGAACTTGCAGATAATCCTTTCTCCAAACCTTCTTGAAGAAAGGATAGAATCTTAGGAATTTTTACCTTGTCCCAAGGGAATCCTTTAGATTCACACCAACAGATATATTTTTTCCATATTTTGTGGTAAATTTTTCTAGTTACAGGCTTTCTGGCCTGAACAAGAGTATCAATGACAGAATCTGAGAACCCTCGCTTTGATAAGATCAAGCGTTCAATCTCCAAGCAGTCAGTTGGAGTGAGACCAGATTCGGATGTTCGAACGGACCTTGAACAAGAAGGTCTCGTCTCAAAGGTAGCTTCCATGGTGGAGCCGATGACATATTCACCAGGTCTGCATACCAAGTCCTGCGTGGCCACGCAGGAGCTATCAAGATCACCGATGCCCTCTCCTGATTGATCCTGGCTACCAGCCTGGGGATGAGAGGAAACGGCGGGAATACATAAGCTAGTTTGAAGGTCCAAGGTGCTACTAGTGCATCTACTAGAGTCGCCTTGGGATCCCTGGATCTGGACCCGTAGCAAGGAACCTTGAAGTTCTGACGAGAGGCCATCAGATCCATGTCTGGAATGCCCCACAATTGAGTAATTTGGGCAAAGATTTCCGGATGGAGTTCCCACTCCCCCGGATGAAATGTCTGACGACTCAGAAAATCCGCTTCCCAATTTTCCACTCCTGGGATGTGGATTGCAGACAAGTGGCAGGAGTGAGTCTCCGCCCATTGAATGATTTTGGTCACTTCTTCCATCGCCAGGGAACTCCTTGTTCCCCCCTGATGGTTGATGTACGCAACAGTCGTCATGTTGTCTGATTGAAACCGTATGAACTTGGCCTTTGCTAGCTGAGGCCAAGCCTTGAGAGCATTGAATATCGCTCTCAGTTCCAGAATATTTATCGGGAGAAGAGATTCTTCCCGAGACCAAAGACCCTGAGCTTTCAGGGGTCCCCAGACCGCGCCCCAGCCCACCAGACTGGCGTCGGTCGTGACAATGACCCACTCTGGTCTGCGGAAGCTCATCCCCTGTGACAGGTTGTCCAGGGACAGCCACCAACGGAGTGAATCTCTGGTCCTCTGATCTACTTGTATCGTCGGAGACAAGTCTGTATAGTCCCCATTCCACTGACTGAGCATGCACAGTTGTAATGGTCTTAGATGAATTCGCGCAAAAGGAACTATGTCCATTGCCGCTACCATCAAACCTATTACTTCCATGCACTGCGCTATGGAAGGAAGAGGAACAGAATGAAGTATTTGACAAGAGTTTAGAAGTTTTGATTTTCTGGCCTCTGTCAGAAAAATCCTCATTTCTAAGGAGTCTATTATTGTTCCCAAGAAGGGAACCCTTGTTGACGGAGATAGAGAACTTTTTTCTACGTTCACTTTCCACCCGTGAGATCTGAGAAAGGCCAGGACAATGTCCGTGTGAGCCTTTGCTTGAGGAAGGGACGACGCTTGAATCAGAATGTCGTCCAAGTAAGGTACTACTGCAATGCCCCTTGGTCTTAGCACCGCTAGAAGGGACCCTAGTACCTTTGTGAAAATCCTTGGAGCAGTGGCTAATCCGAACGGAAGTGCCACAAACTGGTAATGCTTGTCCAGGAATGCGAACCTTAGGAACCGATGATGTTCCTTGTGGATAGGAATATGTAGATACGCATCCTTTAAATCCACCGTGGTCATGAATTGACCTTCCTGGATGGAAGGAAGAATTGTTCGAATGGTTTCCATTTTGAACGATGGAACCTTGAGAAACTTGTTTAGGATCTTGAGATCTAAGATTGGTCTGAATGTTCCCTCTTTTTTGGGAACTACGAACAGATTGGAGTAGAACCCCATCCCTTGTTCTCCTAAAGGAACAGGATGAATCACTCCCATTTTTAACAGGTCTTCTACACAATGTAAGAATGCCTGTCTTTTTATGTGGTCTGAAGACAATTGAGACCTTCGGAACCTCCCCCTTGGGGGAAGCCCCTTGAATTCCAGAAGATAACCTTGGGAGACTATTTCTAGTGCCCAAGGATCCAGAACATCTCTTGCCCAAGCCTGAGCGAAGAGAGAGAGTCTGCCCCCCACCAGATCCGGTCCCGGATCGGGGGCCAACATCTCATGCTGTCTTGGTAGCAGTGGCAGGTTTCTTGGCCTGCTTTCCTTTGTTCCAGCCTTGCATTGGTCTCCAGGCTGGCTTGGCTTGAGAAGTATTACCCTCTTGCTTAGAGGACGTAGCACTTGGGGCTGGTCCGTTTCTGCGAAAGGGACGAAAATTAGGTTTATTTTTGGCCTTGAAAGACCTATCCTGAGGAAGGGCGTGGCCCTTGCCCCCAGTGATATCAGAGATAATCTCTTTCAAGTCAGGGCCAAACAGCGTTTTCCCCTTGAAAGGAATGTTAAGCAATTTGTTCTTGGAAGACGCATCCGCTGACCAAGATTTTAACCAAAGTGCTCTGCGCGCCACAATAGCAAAACCAGAATTTTTCGCCGCTAACCTAGCCAATTGCAAAGTGGCGTCTAGGGTGAAAGAATTAGCCAATTTGAGAGCATGAATTCTGTCCATAATCTCCTCATAAGAAGAAGAATTATTATTGAGCGCCTTTTCTAGCTCATCGAACCAGAAACACGCTGCTGTAGTGACAGGAACAATGCATGAAATTGGTTGTAGAAGGTAACCTTGCTGAACAAACATCTTTTTAAGCAAACCTTCTAATTTTTTATCCATAGGATCTTTGAAAGCACAACTATCTTCTATGGGTATAGTGGTGCGTTTGTTTAGAGTAGAAACCGCCCCCTCGACCTTGGGGACTGTCTGCCATAAGTCCTTTCTGGGGTCGACCATAGGAAACAATTTTTTAAATATGGGGGGAGGGACGAAAGGTATACCGGGCCTTTCCCATTCTTTATTTACAATGTCCGCCACCCGCTTGGGTATAGGAAAAGCTTCGGGGGGCCCCGGGACCTCTAGGAACTTGTCCATTTTACATAGTTTCTCTGGAATGACCAAATTCTCACAATCATCCAGAGTGGATAACACCTCCTTAAGCAGAGCGCGGAGATGTTCCAATTTAAATTTAAATGTAATCACATCAGGTTCAGCTTGTTGAGAAATTTTCCCTGAATCTGAAATTTCTCCCTCAGACAAAACCTCCCTGGCCCCCTCAGACTGGTGTAGGGGCCCTTCAGAACCAATATCATCAGCGTCCTCATGCTCTTCAGTATTTTCTAAAACAGAGCAGTCGCGCTTTCGCTGATAAGTGGGCATTTTGGCTAAAATGTTTTTGATAGAATTATCCATTACAGCCGTTAATTGTTGCATAGTAAGGAGTATTGGCGCGCTAGATGTACTAGGGGCCTCCTGTGTGGGCAAGACTGGTGTAGACGAAGGAGGGGATGATGCAGTACCATGCTTACTCCCCTCACTTGAGGAATCATCTTGGGCATCATTTTCTCTAAATTTTGTGTCACATAAATCACATCTATTTAAATGAGAAGGAACCTTGGCTTCCCCACATTCAGAACACAGTCTATCTGGTAGTTCAGACATGTTAAACAGGCAAAAACTTGATAACAAAGTACAAAAAACGTTTTAAAATAAACCGTTACTGTCACTTTAAATTTTAAACTGAACACACTTTATTACTGCAATTGCGAAAAAGTATGAAGGAATTGTTCAAAATTCACCAAAATTTCACCACAGTGTCTTAAAGCCTTAAAAGTATTGCACACCAAATTTGGAAGCTTTAACCCTTAAAATAACGGAACCGGAGCCGTTTTTATATTTAACCCCTTTACAGTCCCTGGTATCTGCTTTGCTGAGACCCAACCAAGCCCAAAGGGGAATACGATACCAAATGACGCCTTCAGAAAGTCTTTTCCATGTATCAGAGCTCCTCACACATGCATCTGCATGTCATGCTTCTCAAAAACAAGTGCGCAATAGAGGCGCGAAAATGAGACTCTGCCTATGATTAGGGAAAGCCCCTAGAGAATAAGGTGTCCAATACAGTGCCTGCCGGTTATTTTACATAATTCCCAAGATTAAAATAATTCCTCAAGGCTATGGAGTATAAAATATGTTTATATATAAATCGATTTAGCCCAGAAAATGTCTACAGTCTTAAAAAGCCCTTGTGAAGCCCTTTTTTTCTTTCTGTAATAAAAATGGCTTACCGGATCCCATAGGGAAAATGACAGCTTCCAGCATTACATCGTCTTGTTAGAATGTGTCATACCTCAAGCAGCAAAAGTCTGCTCACTGTTCCCCCAACTGAAGTTAATTCCTCTCAACAGTCCTGTGTGGAAACAGCCATCGATTTTAGTAACGGTTGCTAAAATCATTTTCCTCTTACAAACAGAAATCTTCATCTCTTTTCTGTTTCAGAGTAAATAGTACATACCAGCACTATTTTAAAATAACAAACTCTTGATTGAATAATAAAAACTACAGTTAAACACTAAAAAACTCTAAGCCATCTCCGTGGAGATGTTGCCTGTACAACGGCAAAGAGAATGACTGGGGAAGGCGGAGCCTAGGAGGGATCATGTGACCAGCTTTGCTGGGCTCTTTGCCATTTCCTGTTGGGGAAGAGAATATCCCACAAGTAAGGATGACGCCGTGGACCGGACACACCTATGTTGGAGAAATAACTATTGTTGCAAAGTAAAATGTAAAGACTAATCCAATAAAAGCTAATGTTGTTAATTTCCGTTTAGAAAATTAGCTTTTGATTTTTTGAACAAATATGCTTGTTGTACCTGCAAAACAAATATTTTAAAGTACTTACTTAAATCCTGCTGCAAGTGTTTTGTTTTTCCTGACAAAGCATATTCTCACAAGGCCATCCCATTCCTGAAACAGAAACATCAATTCAAATGAGGTTTTAATCCATTTGGGCATGGCACCTCCATTTGTGAGCCCCAATTTACCTAACTCCATATTGAATTGGCCAGGTTAAATAGGGCATACACACTATGCAGCCACATAAATCAAACTGTGTGTAGCATTATGGGAATTATTTTCACATGAGCAATATAACTCCAATAACCATTTACATATTTGTATTGTTTGCAAACTAAATTAATACTCAAAACTGGAAAGGTGTTTCATATTTCCTTAAAAAAAAATTAATATGTAATAAAAATAGTATTTTGTACATCTTGTTAAATCCCTTTCTTTATGTGAGCCAGCACAAGGCATTAGCGGAACCCTTCTTACTCTTGACCACTTCCTTTACCTGTAAGTTTTAACATTTATCCAAATGAAGAGAGAAAGCAGAAAAAAAAGCCAAACCAAACAATGCAGCCCACATCAGGAAGGGTAGGCCATAATGTGCATTCAAAAGTTGGAGGAAATGAATTTAACAGTAATCACAAACATCTCATTTTCTCACTTGTTCAATGAGACAGCACAGTAAATGTTTCAGTATTTTGTGCCAGTACCAAGGCAGCATAAATCATTGCAAATTCCACAAAATGAACTGTCAAACAAATTGCATGCTTGTTGCCAAAAGTCTCAGCAGTTCTAAATTATGTAGAGAACAGAAAATCCACCTTATATTGGTGAATGGGCAGATAAGAGTAGAGTGCACACTGGAGACAGATGCCTTCTGAAGACAGAGCTACTAAGAAAAAGGGTCCAATACCTTGTTTACGTTAAAGCTTCAAGGGACAGTCTACTTGAAAAATTGTATTGTTTAAAAATATAGATAATCCCTTTATTAGACATTCCCCAGTTCTGCATAACCAATGTTAACAACTTCACTACCGGGACTTTTAGAGAAAAACTTGCCCAAAATACAGCAGAATTTTTAGCATGTTTGCTATCACAATAAAACAGAAATAGAGCCATTTTTTTTTTTAATGTATTGACCTATCAAAACTTTATATATATTTATAAGTAGTCAACCCAATGTATTGATCTAGGCCCACTTTGGTATATTTCATGTCACCATTTACCGCCAAATGCGATCAAATAAAAAAAAAAAAAAAAACGTTAAACTTTTTCACAAACTTTGGGTTTCTCACAGAAATTATTTACATACGGCTTGTGCATGCATAGCACAAATGATTGTAAAAGCTTCTCTGGGTTCCACTTTGTTCAGAAATAGCAGACATATATGGCTTTGCCATTGCTTTTTTGTAATTAGAAGGCTCCTAATTGCAGCTGCCCACCATACTTCTATTATTCCCAGCAGTGAAGGGGTTAATCAGGCAGTTTATAAGGTTAATTTTAGCTTTAGTGTAGAGATTACCCTTCCACCTGACACTTCCCACCCCGATCCCTACCTGATCCCTCCCAAACAGCTCTCTTTCCACCCTCACCCCCACTTAGATCCAAGATACTGGCAGTCTGCCAATATGATTTTTAATTAATATTTATTTTTGTTTTCTGCAATGTAGGATCCTCCCCTTACCCTCCAACCTCCCTGGGCCCTCCCAAACAGCTCTCTAACCATCCCCCCACTAACTATAGTCTGCCATCTTAGGTACTGGCAGCTGTCTGTATATATAGGTAATGTTTTGTTTGTCCAATCATTATTCCGTTACAGATTATATAAAATATCCCCACAATAGGAAGGGACAATCCGGAATTCAGGAGAAAATGGTGCCATATATTGAACAAATGTTCTTTAGATTTGATTTTATTGGTAGTAGAAGAAGTAGCAACTATTCTAACCAAAGTTAAGATCGAGATAGGAACATTTGAGCAAACACATAATGAGACACTGACAAGAGACCAGCAGGAAAATTGGTTAGTGAAACTTAAACAGCAAATTGATAAATATAAATCGGAGCTAATAGTGTTCAAAAACAGAAAACTAGACTCTGTCAATGCAGACTATACACATGGGAGGGTCTATAAATGGTTATCCAATACAACAGAAGGCAGGGTGAGGAGACCACTTAGACCTAGGAGAGTTCAGTTCACCACAATAGACACAAGTGGAGCTGAGTCATCAGTAACTGATACAAGTATCTTGCGTAATGCTCAAACACCGCCTAACACATATCTCACAAGCCTCACACCATTCCCCATATACACATAGGGGACACTCCACCCCGGACCATTTTTTAGGGGTCACTACGAGATCACGGGGAGGGGGAGGAGACATAGACCACATATCAGGAGGGCGGGGAGGCAGATACAGACCTACACGCCGCAGCAGACGGAGGATATAGTGGTCAATTTAAGCAAACATACTTACTACAGCTGAACGCATGATCCTTAATAAAGGTTTGTACCCAGCCATAACATCCCAGAAATTGATCTTAAAATAGACTTATACAAACTAAACAGAACTATGAAATACAAAGAGCATTTTCAATATTCCCCACAGAGACAAGAATATAGCAGTCCAACACAGAAGTGCAAAAAACCCAGCACTTTCGAGCCACAGAACAGCAGTGCTAGTACTAAGACCTTTATGAGGTTAGTAGCACAAGATATGGAACATCAAAGAATTAATAAGGTATGGAATAACAATCTAAGTAACACAGAGAAGAAAGCCATTAAAACCTTACAGGATGACCATACTCTAGTCATCCGCCCGGCTGACAAGGGCGGAGCCATTGTTTTGATGGACTACGATGACAACAGAGTGGACATCCTGTCTCAACTGGCTGACATAAATACCTACATGACTTTACCCAATGACCCGACCTCCAAGTTTAAGAAACAGTTGGATGGCATTTTAAAATTGGGTTATGAACAAGGGTACCTCACTGAACAAGTTTACGAGTATTGTATAACATCATATCCAAGGGTCCCAATTCTATACACAACACCCAAAATACATAAAACACTTGACCACCCCCCGGGCCGCCCGATCGTTTCAGCGGTACAATCACTGACACAGCTCGTGGCACAACTGATAGACATTCTCCTACAACCCATAGTGAAGAATGTAAAATCGTACATAGCTGATACTAACGATCTGATTAGAAAGATGAGGGATGTGGTTGGCGAGACTGGTGACATCCTGGTCACCCTGGATGTCAACAGTCTCTACACCATTATCCCTCATGACACTGGATAATGGCTACTAAAATCCACCTCATTGAGAGCACACTATATGAGGGACCCCCAGTAGAATTCCTCCTAACTCTCATGGAATTCTGCCTTACCCGAAATTATTTTCGCTTTGAGACATAATTTTACTTACAGTTAGCAGGCACGGCGATGGGGTCGAACATGGCCCCATCGTATGCCAACATTTATATGTCTCATTTCGAGAATCAATTTCTTTGGAATACTGACACATCATCGGTGGTCTTTTATGTAAGATACATCGATGATGTTTTCATGATCTGGCGAGGGGGACAACAAACACTACTAGATTGGTTCAATAATTGGAATAACACAGAGACGCCGGTGAGGTTTAAGATCACACATAATGACAAGGAGATACAATTTCTTGATCTTAACATCTACATACAGGGGAGCTCCTTAGGGACCACGCTTTATAATAAGCCTACCGATAGGAACTCAATCCTTAGTGCATCTAGTTGCCACCCACCAGCACTACTCAAAGGCATCATTAAATCCCAGATGACCAGGGTAATAAGAAACAATTCCAACACTGCCACAGGGGTCTCCCAGTTGCAACTCATGAGGGATAAGTTCTTACAAAGGGGCTACAAAAAGCAAATAGTAGAAAATACCCTCAAAGAAGTCCTCATGTACACACAGTTGTTACAGCTTTGTGTATAAGGCTATCCTGAGAAACAAAACAGACTAATAATAGCAACAACTTTTTCACCTAATACCACAGAGGCTGGTAAAATATTTAGAAAACACTGGCCAGTGGTCAAATCAGATCCAAAATTGGTATTAACACAAGATCTCACCCCTATGATAGCATACCGTAGAGGCACTAACCTCAGGGATATCTTAGTACGGACAGATCCTAAGAAAAGTTACATGGAAGCAATTCATACTAACATCAAAGGCTCATACCGATGCCTAGGGTGCACAACATGCAATGGCCTGATATCCACAAAAAATTTCCACCATCCTCACACAAATAAAGTGTATACCATCAAACACTCCATATCCTGTAACACTACATTTGTAGTATATCTACTCTTCTGCCCATGTGCCCGATTCTACGTGGGAAAAACGAGTGGCACACTCCGCGAAAGGATGGCCAATCACAGACGGGCTATACGACCTGCACTGAGCGAGGGTGAATCCAACCAGCCCGTGGCCAGGCATTGTGCACGGATGTCACATCAAGTTTCGACCATCAGGTATATCCTGATAGACCACATCCCCCCCCCCCCCCTGGATAGGGGAGGTGACCGCAACAAAGCCTTATTAAGGCTAGAGGCAGAGTGGATATATAGACTGGGCACGATTGCCCCAGGAGGTCTAAATTCGCCACCAGACTTCAAGGTGCTCATTTAGAGTGGAGATACAGTCTAGGGTACGGCCAGTGGGATAGAGAACAAGATGTGGCATTGTGCTAACAACCAGGCCCTGCAGGGGGTAGATTGTTTAGCATATGCCTTAGAACTGCACTGGAGGGGGACACGGAGGTGTTCCCTGCTGTACAGTGGTTCTCATACCCAATAGGCAAGTTACCTAGATATATCCTCTCCAATACCTATACATAGAGCAGCCACACTGAAATACCTGTCATATATATATATACTACAATGACACAACAGAAATACCACACAAGAATGGAACACAGGAATTGATGTACTCGACTGACAGTATAACTGCTGCATAAATGTATGCCTACTGTGAGTAAAAACGGAGTATACATATATGCACATAATAGGCAGAGGGATAGAAAGAAATGGACGTTGGACTTGTGCCAACAGGACTGGGACTCATATAATATAGTACAATAATGATATTATTTCACAAAGTAACAAATAAACTTCAACAGGATGGTACAGACAAATAAAAGCAGGAACATTTCAAAACATGGAGGACATGTGAAAACAATAAGTGAATAGTTATGAAAAAAACGATAATAGATGGGTAGACACTAGGTGTATGCCAGTTTTCTTGAATGTATTCTTTCTAATGTGAAGTTTTGTATATTGTGTAAATATCTGGTCCCCATATACGCATTAAGGAATAATTTTATAAACACTACAGCACAGTGCAGTATATTACTGAAGTTTGTAGTCCTACCCTTTGACATGTTGGAGGGCATTTGACAGTGCACAGATACATGAAATGGAATGTAACTGGTGACTATATACATATTAATGCACTAAGTAGTTCCGGTCGGAACCTGTTACCATGCCAACCAACATAACCAACGATCCCGGGCGCAGCACCGGCCCATCAGGGTGAGAGAGAAAAAAACATTAGGGTATATAGAAGAGTTGACACTATTAGATAAATAACCTTATGCACAGTGTTGTAAATATGATGATATGCATGATCGCAATTATAGATTGTAGCCTTTACATAATTTAACCCCGCACTAGGGGAACTTTGAGATTGAGTTTGCACAAGTTTTAAATATGATGTATAATTTATCAATAATTTGCCTTAAACTTTTACACACTTAAGGACCATAAATACACAAGTATTATACTTTATTATACGTTATTTAATAACCAGAAATTAAATAGAGGATACCACTTCCAGTTTGCACGCAGTGGAACGCAAATTATGCGTTCCACATAGAGTGTTTGGCGCCAGCTCACTGAGTGATCACAGGTATTTGACATTGCTTAATTTCACATAAGTGTATATAAGTTTGCATGTTTGACACTGAATTTATGCTGATGAAGGGGAGGAATTCCCTGAAAACGTTCCATTAAAGAGATTGTTTTTTCTTCACCTAAAAAGACCTGAGAGTGCATTCGTTTTTCCAGGAGTATACATTGCATGTTTGCACCCAGGCAGATAGCCACAGGAGGGTAACAGTACATTGAACGGTATTTTATTATATATATATATATATATATATATACACACACATACATACATATATATATATATATATATATACATATACATATACATACATACATATATATATATATATATATATACACATATACATATACATACATACATATATACATATATATATATATATATACATACATATACATATACATACATATATATATATACACATACATATACATATACATACATACATATATACATATATATATATATACATACATATACATACACATACATACATACATACACACACACACACACACACAAGTTGAAGGAGAACCCATCCCCAATCAGAGAAATAAAAAGGGTTGCCGATATCCAATAAATGCAGCCTTCTATGCAAAAACTGCAGTTTAAATGGAAGTGGGCTAGTTCTATAAAGAAAGAGTGGCAACAGGTACGAACAGCAGCTCAGTAGCTTCTTCTGTGTGAAGCCAAATTGTGCTTTTCAGAGAGGAGAACTTTCCTATTGTAGCCTGATCCTGCCTAACAAGGTCAGTCCAGCCTCAAAACACCAGGCAATTCTCTTCTGAACAAGCACATTGAGCAGGGAGTCCACATCTGGTTTCCCCATCACACTTCCCCAGGGTCATTATGCAAATATATACAGATAGAGAAGCGCTCAACCAGGAACAATCAACAGCTCAGTTGCTTATTCTATGGCAAGTTACCTAGGAGCAGCCCAATTTTGCTTTTCACAGAGTAGAACTTTCCTGTATTATATCAGTTTGATCCCATCTAACAAGGTCAGACCTGGTCCAAGGCTGCTCCCAGGGGTAACTTACCATAAAACAAGCTACTGAAATGTTCATTCTTGGTCGAGTGCTTCTCTTCCTGTATGTATCTGAATAATGACCCTGAGCAAGTGTGATGGGGGAAACCAGATGTGGACTCTCTGCCCAATGTGCTTAGAGAGATATAGCAGCACCTCACTGACCAGGCCCAAAGGGAAGTCAAAATGATTATCTGGGGTTGCTATGTTCCTTATTCAGAGGAGGTATTTTGGGGCTAGACTGACGTGGTTAGGCCGGATCAGACTGATATACTTTGGGAAAGTTCTCCTCTGTTAAAAGCACAATTGGGCTAGAGGAGGCTGCTCCCAGATGGTAAGTTGCCATAGAACAAGCTACTTAGCCGTTATTCATTCCTGATCGAGCACTTCTTTCTAAATGTTTTAACCAACTCGCAGCTTATCAAATAATGAATCATCTCCTGCTAAATGTAATGTCACAATAAACAAGAGAATTAAACATTTCATAGCTGAACTAAAGTTTAATGGAAAAATGAAATCAACAGCTTTAGAATATGAAACCACTACTGCAGTCTAAAAAACACACCTTACCTGAAAGTTAATAGGAGGTGGAGGATTTTTTGGCTCTATCCTGACAACACTGGATTCTACTTTCGGAGGAGGCCTAAAATTATTTTTTCCAACCTGAAGCAGAAAATTTACAAAAAAGTGTCAGCAATGAGTTGGCTCAGGCTACTGATCTCAGTGTAGTTTGTTCAAAATGGGAAAAAGAAACATTGTAGGTAAAGAAATGCATTAAAACATCCTTGTTTCAATTATATCTGAGTCTAGATAAAAACATGGAATTCAAAACCAATCCTTTTAAATTTACTTCAATTAACAAATTTCTATTGGCATCCTTTATCTAAATTAAGATTCTTTCCGTCAGAGAAAATCTCAGGATCGAGTCGACTTGAGAACTATATGTTACAAATGCTGCTGACATATAGTGCTCAAGATACAAATATGCTCCTGAGGGAACACATTTCAAAGAAGAACAGTGAGAAGGTGGTAAGTTTGAAAATGCAATTTAAGTTGAAGAAAAAAAAAAAAAAAAGGGCAGGGGTCTGCTTTGAATCATGACATTTTAACTTAAATGTTCCTGTAAGGGGACATCAAACACTTTGAGAGTATATATATCTGCAGAGTATATATATCTGCTATATGCGTTCATTATTTATTTTGTCCCCTTTTCCTGTAATTCCATTCAGAAAATGTTGAGCTTTTCAGTTCCTGTTAGACATGGAAGTGCAGAACACTGTTATATTCCACACTGCCATTGGCTGCACACTCTAATAACCTATTTATAACTGTCCCTAATTGGCCACAGCAGAAAAGGTAACTAAGTTACAACATGTTAGCGCCCATTGTTTTATAGACACTAAAACTTTTTAAACAGCTAACGAAACTTTAAAAAAAAAAAAATACATCTACTTGTTATTCTTAGACTAATGTTTTCTTTGAATGCATTATTCTATCTAGAATGTATTTAGTGTTTAATGTCCCTTTAATAGTAGCAAGTGTGTTAATTGGCGAGTTACAACATGCTTTTAAATTTGGGATAAGAAAGTAAGATTTAAAAAAAAAAAAAAAGAGAAAGAAAGGAGAATTCGATAAAAATCACTAGAGCACATATTGCATAAGGTTATATATACACAAGCAGTGCTAGATTTGAATTACTTTCATCAGATGATCGACACGAGCCAACAGCTGAGTGTTGATGGAAAGTCTGCAATACAGTTTATCTCCTGGTTTTGCCACTAGCCGCATGGCAAATTCTCTCTGAAACATCAGCACTGCACATCTATAAGTTAGAAAAATAAATCAAAATTTAGAAAATAGAAGGGTATGTATATATATATATATATTTTTTTTTACACGCATACACACATACATACATTCATACATACACACACACACACACACACACACACACCATGTGGCCTCCCCAGATATGTGAATAGCACCATCTTGGTTTGGTGAAGAGTTTATTTACGGAGGCAGTTAAAGGGATATAAAACCGAAACTTTTTCTTGTGTGATTGAGAGTTTCCAATTTACTTCTATTATCAAATTTACTTTGTTCTTGTAGTATATGATACCTAGGTAGGCAACATGCACATTTCTGGAGCAGTAGATGAAAGGAAACACTGCTACCACCTAGTGTTCTTGAAAATGTATAACGGTTATAAAACTGATGCCATATATTGCTCCAGACACACATTCTCCTAAATCTTTCTACCTGCTTATCAAAAGAACAATATGTAAAATGTGATGATAGAAGTAAACTGGAATGTTTACACTTTTTTTAATGTTATACTCTGAATAATGAAGGAACATTTGTGGGTTTTATGTCTCTTTAATAATAAAAAAGAAGAACCCCCCCTGTTCTTTAGATATACACAGCATTTTTTTTTTCTTGACGACCTTAGGAAACATGAATATTGTACCAAACCTAAAGACACTAGAAATGCAAACAAATTAAATAGTACTGTAATCAACAGAAAATAATAGATCTAGTTTACAATGCTCTGAAGATCGTCTTATTAAATGTATACAATTGTATGATCCTGTTACATGATCACCTGTTTATTAGACCATCCCAAATACCAGTTTATGAGAGTTTCTATAATTCTATTTAACAACAAGGTCCTAACTTACAAAATCCTGAGGAATATTGTAGTCTTTGTTTACCTTCTTTTAAACTTGCAGAATGATATTCACATCATTCCCAACATTGTTTTCTCTAACTTCAACTACCAGATGATAGCCGGAGCCAGGGGGCCCCAGGGAGGTGCGCTAGTAGGTCAAAGATGAAATCCCAGATGTCGGCAGCACTCTCAGCAAAAGTCGTAAAGATGAAGAATCCTGTAAACACAGAGAACAGAGAGGTGCAAGATAGAGCAGCATCGTCTGGACAAGCGGCAAAATCAAAGCAACAAACACAGATCTAGAGGAGAGCTACTCACAAGTGTAGCGGCACCAGAAAAGTGCCTAACACAGCATGTCGGGTCTGTTTAAGCGTCGCCCGACAAACACTCCCCAGGAAATACATGATCCGTACACACCACTCCGATCTGGGAGGCCAGCCAACACAGGGGGTGTGGAAGAACAAACCTGCTCCGGATAGGTTCACAGAGGGGTGTGACGATCAGACAGTCACCGGGTGGGTGATTAACAGGCAATAAGTCCCGTCTCCGAACAGAGAGTAGATAAGAGCCAAGCAAGGAGTTGGTAAATTAAAAATGGTTAATTAAACAGAGATAAAAAAAAGCAACGCGTTTCTCTGCTATAGACTAGCCATTTCATCAGGCTGTATGAATAACCTCACTCCTCTAGCGCAATATAACCAGTATAGGGACCAATCGGAACACAGCATTCACACACTCCCCCTTAAAGGTGCAGCCACACATGGAGAGTAATTCAACCAATGATATTGGCATATCCAAAAAGGGATAAGAGTGTGATACACCGGCTCATTGGGGTCATACCTGTTAAACATATACATAAAAGCCATACCTTAGGCCCCATATACACTTCTAAACATATGACAGATATCACAGCGGGGGCAAAAAAAAAAAAACTTATAACAATACGTCTCGAAACCCTAACAATATATAATAATAACATATAATAAGTGCGTACAGAAACTATACAATATAGATAAAAACATGTGACAGAAAAATTGGTATATAAAACATTAGATCAGTATAGATTAAAGTGCTAATAGATAGCTCTAAATAAATTTAATACAAACCATAATCATAATATGAAAACATAATAAATACAATGTGTCATCTATCTAAAAACATTGATCATGATATGGGGGCACGAAACCTAATAGTTGATAAATGCAAATAAATGATCTAATATAATACACATACACATGACCAATAATAAATAAATTATTAAAATAAATAAATATATTTCATTCAGGTGCTAATAGATAGCTCAAAATTGATTTAATGATAACAGTAATCATAATATGATGACAATTAGATTTTTATAATTAATATAAAATACAAAATATAATGTGTTGTATCATCTATCTAAGCAGCAAATGACCACCATAACTACACCAATAGCCATATACATACACTATTACCCATCACCATAACATTGGTAGGGATTCATACAGGTCTACAGAGAATCTATATTATAGATCTTTCTATATAGGATAAGATTCAAGTAGAAAACTTGAATAATGGGAATAAATAAAAATCTATAATATATACCAAACATCTTTAGAAGGCTGCTAGATTTATATTAAGGTTAAGGCCCACCGGGTGTAAACTATTCAGTGGCAGGCATAGGAAGCCTTACCGATAATGTCTCTTCCTATGTTGATTTTTTTCTTACAGAAGTATGTGATAGGGTTAGATTCATATATACGTGACTCAACAGATCTGATTAATAAACTAGAATCCCTTATTATAACTCCAGATCTATTGTGGATCACTTGTGATGTACAGGCCTTTTACTCCAATATCTCCCATCAGTTAGGTATTATGGCAGTTTCAGATTATTTATATCAAGACCCATATCTTCCTGATATTCAGTGTGAATTTATCATACAACTTATCTAATTTATACTTAGACACAACTATTTTATGTTCCAGGATGAGTTTTATTTGCAGGTCAAAGGTACCACCATGGGTACCTAGTTCACCCCAAGTTATGCCAATTTGTTCAATTTTTGTTTGGAAAGGGGATGTGACATCTGCCAATAATAACAATAGAGGACTTGTATTTACTAGTGCTATAGATAATGTTACTACTGTATTTTTGGACCTCTCACTTAAATTTGATAATGGGAAGGTTACAAGTACTACATATTTTAAGACAGTGGACTGCAATAGCTATTTAGATTTAAACGTATACAGCGTAATTGAAGCACTTTGGCGGATTTCGAGACTCAAAGCTTGATACTAAAAGAAAGGTTCTTGGATAAAAACCATCCTCCACATATTATTGATAGTGGTTATAGGAGAGCCAAATTTGATAATAGGGATGAATATTTTTCGAATTTGAAAAAAATAAATAGATTGGAAACCACTAAGGAAAACAATATATTATTTATTACTCAATATAATTGTAATCATAACCTCATCAAACAAATTTTTACAAAACATTGGGGTATTTTAAAGAAGGACCCCCATCTTAGGTAATCTAATAGATAGTAAACCCAAAATAGTTTATAAAAGAGCGCCTAATTTAAAAACTATGTTGGCCCCAAGCAAAATAGTGAAACTTAGAAGAATTAAGAGTCCATTTAGGATAAATTCAAGGTTATCCTCAGGGTCCTATCGTTGTGGGGTGAGCAGATGTAAGTTGTGTGCTTGTATAGCACACAAACAAAAAACATTTAAATCTAATGCGACTGGAAAACTTTTTTCCATTATTGGTCACATATCTTGTGCCTCTCATTTTGTTGTTTATTGTCATGTGTCTGTGGGATACAATATGTAGGTCGCACGTGCAGGAGACGGAGTACTAGATGGTCCGAGCATGTGCGTAATATGGTTAACAATTACAAAAAAACATAGTGTCCCCAGACACTGCAATCTACAGCACAATGGAGACGCTAGATCTTTCTCTATCATTCCTATTGAGTTTGTGCCTAAGTCTCATCTGTACAATACTGGATCCACACACTGAATAGTTTACACCCGGTGAGCCTTAATCTTAATATAGATCTAGCAGCCTTCTAAAGATGTTTGGTATATATTATAGATTTTTATTTATTCCCATTATTCAAGTTTTCTACTTGAATCTTATCCTATATAGAAAGATCTATAATATAGATTCTCTGTAGACCTGTATTAATCACTACCAATGTTACGGTGATGGGTAATAGTGTATGTATATGGGTATTGGTGTAGTTATGGTGGTCATTTGCTGCTTAGATAGATGATACAACACATTAGATTTTGTACTTTATATTAATTATAAAAATCTAATTGTCATCATATTATGATTACTGTTATCATTAAATCAATTTTGAGCTATCTATTAGCACCTGAATGAAATATATTTATTTTAATAATTTATTTATTATTAGTCATGTGTATGTGTATTATATTAGATCGTTTATTTGCATTTATCAACTATTAGGTTTCGTGCCCCCATATCATGATCAATGTTTTTAGATAGATGACACATTGTATTTATTTTGTTTTCATATTATGATTATGGTTTGTATTAAATTTATTTAGAGCTATCTATTAGCACTTTAATCTATACTGATCTAATGTTTTATATACCAATTTTTCTGTCACATATATGTTTTATCTATATATTGTATAGTTTCTGTACGCACTTATTATATGTTATTATTATATATTGTTAGGGTTTCGAGAAGTATTGTTATAAGTTTATTATGTTTTGCCCCCGTTGTGATATCTGTCATATGTTTAGAAGTGTATATGGGGCCTAAGGTATGGCTTTTATGTATATGTTTAACAGGTATGACACCAATGAGCCGGTGTATCACACGCCTCCTCTTATCCCTTTTTGGATATGCCAATATCATTGGTTGAATTACTCTCCATGTGTGGCTGCACCTTTAAGGGGGAGTGTGTGAATGCTGTGTTCCGATTGGTCCCTATACCGGTTATACTGAGCTAGAGGAGTGAGGTTATTCATACAGCCTGATGAAACGGCTAGTCTATAGCTGAGAAACGTGTTGCTGTTTTTATCTCTGTTTAATAAACAGTTTTTAATTTACCCACTCCTTGCTTGGCTCTTATCTACTCTCAGTTCGGAGACGGGACTTATTGCCTGTTAATCACCCACCCGGTGACTGTCTGATCGTCACACCCCTCTGGGAAACTATCCGGAGCAGGTTCGTTCCTCCACACCCCCTGTGTTGGCTGACCGCCCAGATCGGAGTGGTGTGTACAGATTGTGGATTACCTGGTCGTATTTCCTGCGGAGTGTCTGTCGGGCGACGCTTAAATAGACCCGACATGCTGTGTTAGGCACTTCTCTGGTGCCGCTACACTTGTGAGTAGCTCTCCTCTAGATATGCGTTTGTTGCTTTGATTTTGCCGCTTGTCCAGACGATACTGCTCTATCTTGCGCCTCTCTGTTCTCTGTGTTTACAGGATTCTTCATCTAACTTCAACTACACCTGCTTGCATTTGTTTTTCTTTTTGTTAATCCCCCACCCCCATTTAGCTGGATACCCTCCTAAGATTCAGACTCTTCATGAAACCTACATCATCATCTTACTCACTTTAAAACATGCCACGTCACAAGCCTGTATTTCTATGTTCTCTCCAATAAAATTTTCCACAAGCACACAGTAAACCCTCTTGTAAATAGCAAAAATGTTTTGTGATCAAGAACAGAATTACAAAACCACTAAAATAAATAGGAAACGTTTTTTTTAAAACTTACCTAAAAAACGGTCTATGAAGAAGTAATTTGAAAACAAAGGGGGAAGAGATCTAAAGAAAAGAAAAATCACAAAAATTACCTTTTCAATAAAGCAATCTAAACTATAATTGTGTTTGTAATGTCTGTCGCTGTCGGCAGTTGTGCACGCATCCTCAATGGAATGTTGGCAGCGCGAGGACTAAAGAATTCACCTGGATGCAGAGGTGGATTTTCTGATTCCACCGGGATGCAGCGGTAGATTCTGAAAATGGCAGGGTGGTGAAATAATCATGGCAGGGTGGTGAAATAATCCACCGAAGGTTTCTTTGACCACCTTGCCATTTTCAGAATCCACTGGGATATGCAGCAAAGGCAAATGGAGCATTACAAAAGCAAAAATGAACCGCCTGTGTCAAGTATTTAAAAAAAACAAACGCCCGCACGCAGTATAACAAAAAAAAAAAAAACAACCTCCCACACGAAGTATTAATACATACACTGCAAATCCCCACATTGCAAAATAAGTAATTAACCCCTTATTCCTTAACCCTCAACCACACACATCACAATAAACCTAATTACCCTATTAACCCCTAAACCCCCACATCGCAATAAACATAATTAACCTATTAACCCCTAAACCGCAAAAGCCCCACATCGCAATAAACCTATTTACCCTATTAACCCAGAAACTCCCACATCGCAATAAACTTAATCTATTAACCCCTTAAACCGCCAAAACCAACAACGTAAGTAACTAATTAAAAATTACTAAGCCCCCTAACCTAACACCCCCTAAACTAAAACCCCCTAAATTAAAACAAATTAACTAAACTAAAAATTACTAATGTTACAAAAAATAAAAAAAGCTAAGATTACAAAAAATAAAAAAGGCTAACATTACAGAAAATAACAAACCAAATTACCAAAGTTTACAAAATTAAGCCTGATCCCTATGAAAATAAAAAAGCCCCCCCAAAATAAAAACACCCCCTACTCTAAGAATAAACTACCAGTAGCCCTTAAAATAGCTTTTTGCAGGCATTGCCCCAAGATAAACAGCTCTTTTACATTAAAAATACACAAAGTCCCCCTAACAGTAAAACCCCCTAAAATAAAAAGAACCTAACACTAAAAAACCTAAACTACCCATTGCCCTGAAAAGAGCATTTGTTTGGGCATTGCCCTTAAAATGCCATTTAGCAATTTTACTGCCCATCCCTAATCTAAATAAAACAACCCCCCCCAAAAAACCCTTAAAAAATCCTAAGTCTAACCCCCCAGGTTGGTACTCAAGGTTGCTGAAGTCTGGCGGAGAAGGTCCTGTCCCATGTGGTGAAGTCTTCTTCCAAGCAGAACTTCTTATTTCTTCTTCCAGGAACATCCGGCGCGGAGCGGAGGGCGGAGCTGAAGACCAATGACCGCAGAGTGCATTTAATCTTCAGTGCGCAGCAGACGATCGCATGAAGAGGAACCTCCACGCCGCCGCGGGGCGCCGCCAAGGACCTTTGCCGCCTCCAAGGATTGCCACATCTTGAAACACTGCTCCGCATATCTGCTCCGCGCCGCCTTCGTTGTGGATGAAGATGATTGACCCGTTTGGAAGAAGTTCTTCTCTGCCGGACTTCAGGACCTGTGAGTATCTATTTGGGGCTTTAGTGTTATTTTTTTAATTTTTATGTTTGTTTGTTTTTTTTTTTTTAAATTTAGGATTTTTTTGGGCAATTTGTAAAAGAGCTAAATGCTCTTTTAAGGGCAATGCCCATCCAAATGCCCTTTTCAGGGCAATGGGTAGTTTAGGTTTATTTTGGGGGGGGGGGTTTACTGTTAGAGGGGACTTGGTGTATTTTGGATGTAAAAGGGCTGATTATCTTGGGGCAATGCCCTGCAAAAAGCCCGTTTAAAGGTTACTGGTAGTTTATTCTTAGATTGGGGGTGTTTTTATTTTGGTAGGCTTTTTATTTTCATAGGGATTAGGTTTAATTTTTTTAAATTTGGTAATTTGATTTTTTATTTTCTGTAATGTTAGCCTTTTTTTGTAAACTTAGAATTTATTAGTTTAGGTAATTTGGGTTAATTTAAGGGATTGTGAGGTTAGGGGGTGTTAGGTTAGGGTGCTTAGTTATTTAAATCGTTATTTGCATTGTGGGTTTTGGCGGTTTAAGGGTTTAATAAGGTTTATTGCGATGTGGGGGTTTTGCGGTTTAGGGGTTAATAGGTTAATTTGGTTTGTTGCAATGTGGGGGTTTTGCGGATTAGTGGTTAATAGGGTAATTTGGTTTATTGAGATGT